>NC_089262.1:36238443-36428989 GCF_963930625.1 Muntiacus reevesi | reverse complement strand
AAGTTGTGTGCTCAGTCATGTCTGACTCTTTGCTACTCCCTGAGTTGTAGCCCACCAGGGTCCTCTGTCCATGGAATTTTCCAGGCAAGAATACTGGAGTAGGTTGCCATTTCTTCCTCCCGGGGACTTTCCTGACCCAAGGATCAAACCCTCATCTCCTGTGTCTCCTGCATTGGCAGGCAGATTCTTTACCACTGTGCCACGTGGGAAGCCCTTCAGTTCAGTCGCTCAGTCATGTCTGACTCTTTGCAACCCCATGGACTGCAGCACACCAGGCTTCCCTGCCCATCACCAATTCCCGGAGCTTGCTCAAACTCATGTCCATCGAGTTGGTGATGCCATCCAACCATCTCATCCTCTGTCATCCTCTTCTCCTCCTGCTTTCAGTCCTTTCCAGCATCAGGGTCTTTTCCAATGAGTCAGCTCTTTGCATCAACTCTGTGCATCAGGTGTCCAAAGTATAGGAGCATAGTTCAATTTTATGTTATTGTCTTTGAAAATGTTTATAAGTACTTAGCAGAATCCTTGATTTATTTCTCTCCTACTATGACATACTAAAAATGTTCCATCCTGATAGTTTAGTAGTATATTTTTATTTCTCTTCACCTATTCCTCCAAGGTTTTTGATGTGACATTTCCATTCACATTTTTAAAGGAAAGAGTTCTATGTATCACATACATGAAATTTCTAGGAAAGAAGCAGACACAGAATGTAGAGCATTTTTGATTTCTGTTTAAAGAAAAGCTAGCTCCTCTGCTCCTCTCTGACCTTGGTAAAGTTGGCAAGGCTTATTTTAAACACTGCCAAGTGTTTGATCTTCTTAATTAATATTTTCTATGCCTACATAGTGGCCATCTCCCTGAACCTCAAAAGCAATTCACAGTCATTATTAGTTAATATAATCAGTGTCCTTGTGAGTCAGGTGTGGGGCAGGTGGTGATATCTGTCTGTTCACATGAAAGAACTGGACGTCAGTGTGATGCTTCCAGACTGTTCCAAGTGGGACTGGGTGACTCAAGAGCGGATCTCAGTTGTTTACTAGAATCGATATGCTTTTTAGCTTGAAAAAATTATTTGAGATCAAGAACAGGAATAGTGGATTTGTATGACTAAAATCCAAATCCCCCCCAAAGTAAAATAAAATGAAATCCAAATCCACTGATTCTTGCTGCCTGGCACTTGAACTTTCCTTTTACTCAGACAAGGTTTTACAGATTTTGAAGCAGCAAGTCATTCATAAATGCATGTATGCATCAATTGGATTAGCCATCCATCCAACCATTAAGAAGTTCCTCAAAACAAAATGGTTCTTAATATATGCATTCACATGCCTTTCATGCAGCCATGAAATTAAAAGATGCTTCCTCTTCGGAAGGAATGCTTTGACAAACCTATACAGCATACTAAAAAGCAGAGACATTGTTTTGCCGAAAAAGATCTGTGTAGTCAAAGCTTTAGTTTTCCCAGTAGTCATGCATGGATGTGAGAGTTGGACCATAAAGAAGGCTGGGCACTGAAGAATTGATGTTTTTGAATTCTGGTGCTGGACAAGATTCTTGAGAGTCCCTTGGAGAGCAAGAAGAAGATCAAACCAGTCAATCCTAAAGGAAATAAACTATGAATATTCAGTGGAAGGACTGATAATCAAGCTAAATCTCCAATACTTTGGCCACCTGATGTGAAGATTCAACTCATTGGAAAAGACCCTGATGCTGGGAAAGAGTGAAGGCAAAAGAAGGGGGCAGCAGAGGATGAGATGGTCATTAGTATGACCTCCTCGATGGACATGAATTTGAGCAAACTCCGGGAGATAGTGAAGGACAGGGAAGCCTGGCATGCTGCAGTCTATGGATTCGCAGAGTCAGACATAACTGATGCAACTTAGCATGCATGCACACATGCACTCTTCTTACCCACAGAATGATACTACTCCTCCTATTTGATTTGTAAACTCTACATATGCCACTTGGGTAAAAATAGAAATTAATAAAAATATAAGCAGTTTTATTTTAAAATTTTACCCAGGGTCAGTTTTGGGATTAGAAAAATCTTTGCTGATTTTGCATTTTAAGGACAGCAGATCTTTAGCATCGTGTCTCATGCCAACTTTTTAAATGATTTCTTTGGCTGTGATTTCTTCCTTAGGAGATATTTTCACTGAGGTTATTTTTCCTTTGCTACCTGAGAGTGCTGGGCTCCTTGGATGGTGCTTCTTCAGTGTGTACATCCTAAGCAGATGATGGGCATCTAGTCTTCACGTTACCCCTTGTTTATGGACAACCCTGAAGAGCGGTAACCATAGTTACCTTACATCCGAGTGACTTTGAAGTGACTTGCTCCGGAGGAAATTCTGAGCTGACGCCAGAAGATTGCATTTGGGAGAGAATGAGAAAGGAAATTAAAAAGAAGGGAGGGTGTCCAGAAAGTGCAGGAGATGGGAAGAATGGGAAGTGAGCTGGTGCAAGCTGAAAATGAGGAGCAGAGATGGAAACCAAGTGGGCTTCCTTCAAGTTGGGGAAAAGTCACCAAGACTGTTTTCATTGAATTCCACTTCTGCTTCAGCATTTCTATGCTATTTAATTTCCATTGTTTCAATTTAGGATTTCTCATTCTACCATTTCTACTAATATGGGCTAGTTATTGTTCCCACCCAGGCTCCCATAACTTTTGCATAGGTAGGTCATGGTTATTGCTATATGTTAATTCACGCGGCATGTATTGGTGGCTTATTTTTCATGTCCTGTGCAGGGGACAGGAAAGTAGGTAAAAAGAAGACTTCCTACCAGCTTTTAGTAACTCTGGGAATGTTCTAACCAAATCCTTTAAATCTATGGTGTAAACAACGATAGGAACAGAAGAGGAGCAAAACCCTGACAGGAACTCAAAGAAGCAAGCACTGAAGTAGAGAACTGCCTAAAATGCCTTAAGACCCTTCAGCACTTAGCTCACACCATCTGCTCACATGCAAAAACCAAACAAACAAAAAACCCCAGAGGTCTCTGGGTTATAGCTGCAGGTATCAGGGTGTCAGGTAGAACCATCTTAGCAGCTGTGAAAGTTGGGGAATAATTATCACTCCCTGTATTTTGTGGCCTGAAGAGTTGTCAGTAGACACAACTAAAATTATCAAAGCCAGATGGTTCTAGGGAGATGTTGCACATGGCCCGGCATCCCTTTGGAGAGAGAGGACCTGCTCTCTGCCCTCTTGCCCCCATGTGTGGCCAGCAAGCCTCAGATCCACTTGATGACTCAGGATAAATATAGAGTTCAGGCATAAACAACTTTACTGCACCATCCCTCGTGCCTTAACTAGAGAGGGCTCATCTGCTTTCATGACACTTTATTTCAGAAACTGTTGTGTCTTTACCACTTACCATCCATGGTTGGTCTTTACTGCCACTGTCCTCAGACAGCAGTAGCATCTGAACTGCTCATAACACCCATTTTCCCCAAAGCTGCTCTGGGCAGTTCCTCTGTCCCATGTGCTCCCTTTTCTCACATTACATAAAAATTCTAAAGAGTACTTATGTACTCTTCTTCTGATACTCTTTCTTTAGATCTTGATGGCTCTTGTAAACCTTCAGTGACCCTGAGTAGTCTGTACCATCCAGGTTGTTACTGATTAAAGCTGTCTTGTCAATGAAGTGGAGCTGACACTGCTCTACTAATATCTTCTCGTTTGTCTTGTTGGCACAGGGAGCCATGAATTCCTTTGGGTATGAGAAGATCTTTCATTTGAATCTTCCCCCAATTCCACACCAAACAAAGTTATCCTGGTGGAATAAATCTACTTGACCTGCAAGGTGATGCATGCATTCTAAGTTGCTTCAGTTGTATCTGACTCTTTGCGACCCCATGGACTATAGCCCACCAGGCTCCTCTGTCCATGGGATTTTCCAGGCAAGAATACTGGAGTAGGTTGCCATGCACTTCTCCAGGGGATCTTCCCAACCCAAGGATCAAACCTGTGTCTCTTATGTCTCCCACATTGGCAAGTGGGTCCTTTACCACCAGTGCCACCTGGGAAGCCCAAGGTGATGCTACCTGTATCTTTTTATGTTCTGAACTTTAATTGTGTACTTCTTTTTTTCCAAATCACAAACTGTCCGATGATTAAGTGCTCAAAGATAAGAAACATACAGAGAGGAAGGATGGGGGAAGTGATAGGGAGCTTGGGACTGACATGTGCACACTGCTATGTTTAAAATGGATAACCAACAAGGGGTTTCCCTGATGGCTCAGATAGTAAAGAATCTGCCTGCTGTGTGGGAGACCTGGGTTAAATCCCCAAGGAGAGAAGATCCCAGTATTCTTTCCTAGAGAATCCCATGGACAGAGGACCCTGGAGAGCTCTAATCCATGGGGTTGCAAAGAGTCAGATATGACTGAGTGACTAACCGCCCCCCCCCCACACACACATACACCCAACAAAGACCTACTGTGTAGCATAGGGAACTCCACTCAATGTTATGTGGCAGCCTGGTAGGGAGGGGAGTTTGAAGGAGAATGGATACATGTATATGCTTTTGAACTGTGGTGTTGGAGAAGACTCTTGAGAGTCCCTTGGACTGCAAGGAGATCCAACCAATCCATCCTAAAGGAAATCAATCTTGGGTATTCATTGGAAGGACTGATGTTGAAGCTGAAACTCTAACAATTTGGCCACCTGATGTGAAGAGCTGACTCATTTGAAAAGACCCTGATGTTGGGAAAGATTGAAGGCAGGAGGAAAAGGGGATGACAGAGGATAAGATAGTTAGATGGCATCACCGACTCAATGGACATGAGTTTGGGTAAACTCTGGGAGTTGGTGATGGATAGGGAGGCCTGGCGTGCTGGGGTTCACGGGGTTGCAAAGAGTCAGACACGACTGAGCGACTGAACTGAACTGATATGTATGCTCAATTCTTTTGCTGCCCACCTGAAACTATCACAACATTGTTAACCTGCTATACTCCAATACAAAATTGAAAGTTTTTAAAAAACGAATAGGGAGCGTAATACAAAGAAGATGCAATCCCAGCAGCAACTTGGGGGTAGGATGGAACAGGCTCATGAGAACTGGTCTTAAATATTCAGGAATATTTAATATTCAGGAATTGCAAGCCAGTTGTTGCAGAACTGCTTGGTGGCTTGAAACCAGCTACTATGAGAATTTTCACACAATAGAAATTGTCAGACACTACAAATCAGGGCTTCCTACCTCCCTCCCCAACTCCCCTGGAGAGGTGATTTACCTGCTCACTATCTTAGCCTCAGATGTAATGTGTATATGTTCATGAGAGGTTGGGTGAAGGAGGGAAGTGTGGAGGGATGCATGCTCTACCATCCCAGAGAAAAAAAGCTTTTAAATATGGCTGTCAAAAGTGCCAAAAAATACTAATCATGCAAAATTTGAAACATAAGTCAGTTCAATTACTTCTCATAAATGTTACAAATTTTTTAGTTTGTATAGTGGTTTTACAATGTTGTGTTAATTTCTACTGCACAGCAAAGTGAATCAGCCACACAAACACATATATGCCCTCCCTTTCCGACTTCACATTCAGGCCACTGCAATGCACTGAGTCCAGTATGATCTTTTATACATTCTATAATTTTCTGTTATCTTATTTGTTAACGTTTGCTACTAGCTCTATTAACCCTTCCTTTTTAGCTTTCCTTAAGTTTACTTTGTTGTTCATATTTATTTCACCAATTGGAGTCTTTTTTCTTCATAGGAGTAAGGATTTAGGAATGTAGTACTAATTTTTAGTTCTGTTTACAATACTATCTCGGTACCCTGAAATTTCAGTTTTGATTTTCTTTGATCTACAAATTGGCCTTAGAATAACAAAATGGTTAGGTTCCAAACCTTGGGTAGGAATTTCCAACTTTAATTTGAGAAAGTACTATTAACTAACATGTATTTAGTGCTAACTATTGAGCAGGGTCACTCTGCTCAATGCGTTTCATGCATTATTTTACTTAACCTTCAAACCAAGACTGAGATTGTTACTATTATATATATTTGTTTTACATTTATCCTTTCCCCAGTACTAAAAATAGAGACTGAGGATTAAACACTTTGAAGGGCTTGTGCAAGACCATAGCCTTGCAAGTAGCAGAGCCAAGTGTGAAACCCAACCATTTGGAGCCCAGAGCCAGGTTCTTGGCATTGTTGTAGCATGAAAAGTGTCTGTTGTCCTGACTTATCAGCTGTTGAACCGCTGGCTTCTTAACTGGAGGGACTCAACACTGGGATGAACATTTGTGCAACATCTCTTTCAGATGTAAGTCACATTCCAAATCAGTAGGAACAAGGAGTACTCCCTGAATCATTTCACTCGAATGATTCCCCAGTTCTTATTAATTACCACATGCCTATGATTACATGGTACTCTGCCCAGGGCTGCACAAGGCCTTTAACTGACATGGTCTTTGCTGTATTCATACACATTAGTACATTCATTGTTGTAGTATACTCAGTTTATGAAAAAGGTATTGCTAAGTATGTTATAGTATCTTTTTCTGTGGTGGTTTTCAAACCTTGACTGACTGCGCATGAGAATCACCTGGATGGGGGGAGATTTAAAAAAACCTCAATGCCTAAATTTCATTTCAGACCAATTACATTAGAAAAGTCTAGAGATGGGACCTACACATTAGCTGATATTTTAAAATTGTGATGTCAGATAATGACAGTGTCTATAATTTTATTTCTGGAAAACAAACCCTATCACTTAACTGTTTAACTAGTGAGCGTTTATTTTAAAAATAATTTTTCTCTCCCCCAATGTAAAAGTAATATAAAAATAGTGTATCTTCATCTTATAAAGTCTAGAAAATTATGGCAAAAAATTGTGGACCTCTAAGATATCAGTTGGCAAAGTAATGATTAAGTGAAGTATATTCATTCTCTGAAATGAATGCGCCAGAAGGAAAATATAGGTATTTATTAGGATGTATAGTAGGAGAACCTCTTTCAGACTGGTGCTCAGAATGATTTTCCCTACAAAATTTGAGTTGAGAACTGAGATAGCAGAATAAGGAAAGAATAGGAAGGAATTAGGCAAAAGTAGGTGAGAAAAGCTCTTGGATACAAAGGTAACAGCATGGCAAAAGGCCACAGGGTAGTCAGAGGCGTAGCTCACCATCTATCACTAAGGACCTGGGTGTCTGAAGGGTAGGGAATGGGATATGTATAAGAGGAATATGGTGACCCACTCCTTCAGACATTGCAAAGCATGTTGATGATTTTGGTCTTATCTTAAGTGCATTGGGGAAACACTAAAGGATTTTAGGTAGAGACATAGAATAATCAGAGTTGTGTTTTGAGAATATCTCTGTTTGCCTTGTAGAGAACAGATCAGAGTGAGCATGGGGGAAAAGGGGGAGATCAAATAGAATAAAAGTTGATGGATAACAGTAGCTTAGACTGAATTGGCAGTGAGGGAATTAGAGGGAAAGGGCAGAGGAGAAGAGAACAGATTAGATATTTAAGAGGCAGAATTGGCAGAATTTGATGAAGGATTATATGAGAGAATTAAGGAGAGTGGTGTCCATGCCAACTCCTCATTTTTTAGCTTTCATTATTGGATGTAGGACTCTTTGTTTTCTAAGACTGGAAACAGGATGAAAGACTAGATTGGAAAGAAAGAAGATGAATTGAGCTTTGCACAGGTTGATTTTGAGGTGTCCTTAAGATGACCAAATGAAGAAAATACATTAAAAATTTGGAGAGTCAAGCTGAGAGCTCAGAAAAGAGATTAGGGCTAGAGGTCTGATTCTGAATATTACTGGTTTGTGAGTGGTGATTAAAGCCTTGGGTGTTAGTGAGATTTCCAGAGGAGAAAGAGTAGAGTGAGAAGAAAAGAGGCCAGGATTCAGTCTTGAGAAATGCTGATTCTTAAAGCCAGACAGAGGAGGCTGAATTCCCAAAACAAACTGAAGGGGACTGGCTGACAGGTAAGAGGAAAGTTAGGAGGGTGTGATGTCAAGGAAGTTTCAAGAAGACAGTATGGACTTTTACAAGAAGGAGTTGTTGATAATGCAGAATTCTGCTGGTGAGTCACCTAAAGGAGAGGACTGGAAAATGCCTATGTCTTTTAGCAATGTGGAAATAGGTCAACGGCAACCTTAGTAAAAGTCATTTTGGTGAGTGGTGGGTGTGTCATCAGATTCAAGTAGCCTGAAGAGTGGCTGGGAAATGAGAAGAACGCCAACAAAACAAAGATAGGAAATTACTTTTGAAAGTCTGAGAGTGAAGGGGAGGGGAGAGAGTAATTATAGAGGGTATGTGGCTGAAGGGAGTATTGTGATTTTGTGTTTTGAGATGGGATAGACTTGAGGCTATTGGAAGACTCAGATAGGGAGAGTTCCTGAGACGGTATGAGGAAATAGGGTCTAACAAAAAGAGGGCCTGACTTAGGCAGGAGGAAGTGCACTGCTTCTTTTATAACAAAAGGAATTAGAAAAGTGTGTGTATTTGCATAGTAAGGTATGTAGGTTTTATAACAGGACATATAGGAGCCTCCTGTCCGTGAGCACCTATTTCTCATTAAGATTTCAGGTAAAGTTGTCTGCTGGGAAGAGTGGTTGTGGACTGTGGGGTATATATATATATATATATATATATATATATATATATATATATACAAGCATGTGTGTGTATGTCTCTTTCTCCTTGTGTGTGTGTGTATAGGTGTGTTGAGGTGTGCTAACTAGATGAAATAGTGGAATTACCAGTACTATTGAAGTCTGATTGAAGTGACCATGAACTATAATAGTATAAATATGCTTGCTTTATTTACTTATTCATTCAGCATATTTTTATTGAATGTTAGTGGGTTTGATCCCTGGGTTGAGACCTCCTGGAGGGGAAATGGCAATTCACTCTAGTATTCTTGCTGGGAAAATCCCATGGACAGAGGAGCCTGGTGGGCTACAAACAGTGGGGTCACAAAGAGTCAGACACAACTGAGTGACTGTACACACACACACACACACACACACACACACACACACACACACGCTATTCCAGGTACAGAGGATAAAGCAACAAACAAAACAAAATCACTTTCATTATAGAACCTAACTCTCAGAGAGGAAGGCAGTCAAAGTTTAAATAAATAAGTGTATCATAGAGAAAATGGTAGGTGGTTTCAGACACTGTGCAGAAAAACCACAGTTATGGGAGGACATCTCCTAAACAGAGTAGTCAGGGAAGGAGACATTTAAGCAGAGATATGAATAAAAGGAGAGAGAGTGATACTTATTGATCTGGAAGAAGGGAATTTCAGATCAAGAAATACCTGGTAAAGGTAAGTGCAAAAGCCCTGAAGCCGGAAGAAGGGTCATCAATGAGGTCAGAGTGGCTGGAGGAATGTGAAGAGGAAACTGGCCAGAAGGAAGAATGGGGGCCAAGTCACAGTGTGTTCTAGAGCATGGAAAGGCGTTTGGATTTTTTTTTAATTGAAATATAGTTATTTGCAATATTGTGCTAGTTTCAGTGTACAGCAAAATGGTTCAGTTATTTGAAAATATATTTGTAGGTTATGTTCCATTAAAGGTTATTAAAAATATTGAACATAGTTCCATGTATTATACAATAAATCCTTGTTGCTTATTTATTATATATACTGTAGTAGTTTATATCTGTTAATCCTGTACTCCTAATTTATCCCTTCCCTACTTTCTGTTTTAGTGACATAACGTTTACTTTCTATGTCTGTGAGTCTGTTTCTGTTTTTTATATAAATTCATGTGTATTATTATTTTTTTTTTAGATTTTCCATAGAAGTGATGGAAATTGGATTTTAATCAGAGTGAGCTGAGAGGCCAGCAGAGGGTTCTGAGCAGAGGAGTGATATAAGAGATCTTGCATACTGGGATTTTTTTTCCCTGAAAAAACCCAACTTTTGAGTGCAAATTTGGGAGTTCTGCACTTGGATTGGCAAGTATTGATACAAAGAAGAACACAAAGAGGTAATTGAGCTTAGAGTTGCTGAAGTTGTTAACACTAGAATCTAAGCTGAGTAAGATAGGACATAAAGACAGATAGAAGCCAATGGATAGGGAGAGGACAGAATTATCTATGAACTTCAGGCTCCATGAGGTTAAAGAGTGGTCAAACAAATTAGTGAGACAGAAAGGAGACTGGTGAGAGAGAGGTGTGTGATTTTTTTATGTTTAAGGGTAATAGAGCTTCATGCAACACCAAGATCCTTGGTGTAACCATGAGAGAGAGTGGCTAAGTGAGAAGGTCAAGGGGGAGGGAGAGCCTAAGAGCTTGTTAAATTTGATATATTATTATATTTTAATATTTAGCTTAAGCTGAATTTTTCCATTAGCCATCTACTTAAAAAATGCTCTAAGGAACACTGGAAACCTTGACAAGCACATTACAGATAAGTAGGGCAGAGCTCAGAGTCCTGTTTAGAATGCTTAAAAAAGAAGATTTTCTTGAGCGGTATCCTGTTGAAACAACCTTGATGAGGGAGGTATGTTTGGTGCTAGCAAAGCCTGAGCAGGCGAGCAAGTAGGTGGGCTCTAGTGCTTTAAAGCACTGTCTAAGTGGTTCAGAGCTGGAAAGTTTGAGAATTGCTACTTTACCACATTCACTCAAAAAATGAATTAACTGAGACCACCTTAGTAGTGATTTACCTGGCTGATTACTGAGTCATTTACAAAGTTTTTTGAAATACAAGCATCTAGTTCCCACCCCGGAACTAAGGAAGCCTGGAAAAAAATTGAAACAGTGATAGACTGTTTTCTTGGGCTCCAACATCACAGTGGATGGTGACTGCAGCCATGAAATTAAAAGAATCTTGCTCCTTGGAAGTAAAGATATGATAAACCTTGACAGCATATTAAAAAACAGAGACATCGCCTTACCAACAAAGGTGTGTATAGTCAAAGCTATGGTTTTTCCAGTAGTCATGTATGGATGTGAGAGTTGGACCATAAAGAAGGCTGAGCACAGAAGAATTGATGCTTTGGAACTGTGATGTTGGAGAAGATTTTTGAGAGTTTCTTGGACTGCAAGGAAATCAAACCAGTCAATCCTAAAGGAAATCAACCCTGAATATTCATTGGAAGTACTGATGCTAAAGCTGAAGCTCCAATACTTTGGCCACCTCATATGTAAGGCCGACTCATTGGAAAAGACCCTGATGCTGGGAAAGATTGAGGGCAGGAGGAGAAGGGGGTGACAGAGGACGAGATGGTTGAATGACATCACTGACTTAATGAACATGTGTTTGAGCAAACTCCAGGAGATAGTGAAGGACAGGGAAGCCTGGTGTGCTGCAGTTTTTGGGATTGCAAAGAGTTGGACATGACTGAGCCACTGAATAGTAACAACACATGTGTATTTACAAATTTATATAAAGCTCAGTGGATCACATCCAGCCAGGATAAAACCACTGGAATAGGGCTTAGTGGCTAGTTACTGCTATTACCTGTCTATGGGCTCTTTTCCTGCTCATGGTGATGTGACTTTTCTCTGGGACACCATCACTAACTCACTCTTGGTCTATGTGCCATGGGGAGAATTGAGGATACTGTGGCTCCAGAGACAGCAGATTATTGATTTGGGAGTCATGTGTCTTTCTTTTTTTTTTTGGCTGCACCCCTCATCTTGTGGGATCTTAGTTTCCCTGCTGCTGCTACTGCTTCTGCTAAGTCGCTTCAGTCGTGTCCGACTCTGTGCGACTCCATAGACAGCAGCCCACTACTAGAGAGCAAACATGCTCCCCCTGCAATGGAAACTTCAAGTCTTAACCGCTAAACCACCAGGGAAGTTCTATCATTTTCCTTTTTCTATAGAGATTTGGTTTAGGAACTGCACAGGACCTAACCCAAGGTGATTTTTCCCAATCAGAGCTAATTCTAGGTTTTCTGTGTCACTCGTTGAGTCATTCTCTCGACCATGGGTCTAGAACTGGGAGGCTGTGAGCTTGGAGCTGCTGACAGGTGTCTTGCCAACATGAAGAAAGCCCCTCCAAAAGGGAGTGCCACAGAGGAAGTGGAGGCCACATGCAGACAGGTACCTGTCCAGTGTGCATTGGACTGAGCTGTTCTGATTTGTATTGATGTGTGCGTGCTCAGTTGTGTCTGACTCTTTGCAACCCTATGAGTTGTAGCCCACGAGACCCTTCTGTCTGTGGAATTCTCCAAGCAAGAATAGTGGAGTGGGTTGCCATTTCCTACTCCAGGGGGATCTTCCAGGGATCCCCTTGAGTAGGAAATTGAACCCAGGTCTCCAGGGTCGCCTGCATTGGCAGGTGGATTCCTTACCTCTGTGCCACCTGGGAAGCCCCTCTAATTTGTATTACATGAGCCTATTTTCCTCATTTGCTTAGGTGATCTGAGTTAAGTTTTCTGTTACCTACATCTGAAGAGTTGACACCTAGAGGTTGGAGTCTAGTCTAAATCGGATTATCCCAATTTCTAGATAACTCTCTTTACTTTGGTCACGTGATTTCACCCTTCCAGGTAGCCTTTTTTGCCAACCTGGCCCAGGAAATTCACATTCTCAGAATCTGGCTCCTGTGTGTGGCAAGGAGACAGGAAAATAAAATGAGATCCAAACAGGAAGAAAATTGATTCTCTATGAGATTATGGTCTCTGGTGAACCCTAGACATGCTTAGACAGCTCAGCTTCTTTTCAGATCAACTTAACTCACCCAAATGGTTATGAAGCAGCAAATGGCCTCAGTCAAAAAGAGCTATTTGGGATTGAGAATCCTAGAAGTAATGGACTAGAACATTATGTTCTGAGCTCAGCTTTAAAATATGTCATAAACTAGACATATTCATCTAAACATTTTTCTGTGTTGGCAGGTTTCTTAGATCTCTCCCCTTCATGCCTTTTCCTAACAGAGGCCCAGTTTCATAAGGTTATGTTATTAATGGTTTCTGAAATAAAGTGCTAGACTCCATGTGGTCACAAGATGAGAAATCACTTTATTTACTAAAGTAACATTGAAGAAATCAGGTTTTTGTTGCAAGGAATATTGAAAATGTTATATTATCTTTCTCATTGAGTGGCCTGACGCTAGTTCTGCCTTAAATGTTTTGCTCTTGAAACATCAGAAGGACCTGGTTAGACAACACATTCAGTTTCTAGTTAGTCTCATACCATAGATCCCAAGAGTCACTTAGAGAAAAGTGGAATGTTACATCTTACTTCACCTATTGTCCTGTTATTTATCCGGTGAATAACTTTTCATTTCCTTAAAATGTCGACTGCTATCATTTTAGTGTCTGTAGGAGAAATCACTGTAGCAATTTCTGCACCTGGACTGAGCACTGATCAACATTTCAGGATACAAAGTCCAACTGTCTCATAAATTGAAGTGCTAGTCAGTAGATAAAATTTGAAAATTCATTCCAAAAGAAAGCTTGATATAATGAATGTCCTTTCACTTCTCTTGAAAATGCTATAATCTCATGACTCTTGGTGAAGGTCACGTTTAACTGCTTTTCTCAAATGTCACCATCATTTCAGAATACTGCATAAATACCATTTTGATATCACTTTTCTTCCATGAAAAAATTTTCCCTAATAACCTGAAACTCCCTCTGAGCCATAATGTCTAACTTTCTTTAATATTAGCATGAATCTCAATTTTAGGAGAAAAGAAATAGCAGAGAACAACTGGCACTCAAATCCAAAGAATTTGTGCGCAGTTTTGTGCTTCCTTTTCTTTCTTGTTTTCATTTGTGGCTTAAGAGTAAAAAACAACCCAACCTCCAAATAAAAAACTTGCTAGTATAGAATCATGAGGACACTGTTGTTCCTTATGACTTAGGACTAAATGTGTCTCAGTTAGGATGGTACACACTCCACTGGTGTGTGAAGACCACTTTCATTTGTCACTGTCAATAGACCCACACAGAATTGCAGAGAATTCTAAGAATACATCTCAGCATGATTAAAACTGTCCTGATTTATCCTTTGTCTGTGGGCAATGAGACACTCTCAGTTGAAAGCTCAAAGTTATTTCTTATATTTAACAAACCAGTTGAGGACAAGAATAAAGTTGTAATGCAACACTTGAAATACAAAATTCAATCAAGTAAATAATATCTTAAAAACCAGCCCTTCAAATCTTTTTAAGTACTTAAATAACTCTAATCTCTCTCACTCACACAGACACAGATACACACACACCTTCATGCATAGCTTTTTTTGTTAGTAAATACCTCAGATTGTTTACACAAAATAAATTAGGAGACAATTTCCAGGGACCCCACCTTAAGCTTCAGCAATGTTCTCTCTAGATCTTTGGCATGCCTGATCTCATCTAGACTTCTATAGGGAAGGGCTTGTCAAGGATCCGTTTTGTGAATGTTGCTGAGGTCTCTTGGGAAAGGATACACCTGCTAGAGACTTAAAAGGTTATAAAAAGAACCAGACATCTGGATTGGAAGGCAAGGTGATCTGAGTACAACACAGGGTATCTCATGAAAATCGCTTTCCCACTCAGCAATGCCCCCTTCCAGGGGTTTGGATCCCAGTATTAGAGTGAGGGTGACTTTGAGGTTTTTTTTTAAGCTATTTTATAATGATCTCAGTGAGTTATCAAGAGATCATGAACCCAAGACAGTATTGCTTTATAGCTTATGCTAAGAATTTAGCTCAAAGAGTAATTTATTAGCATGATATCTCCCTTAAAATTTTTTTATTTATTTATTTTTTGGAGGTTAATTACTTTACAATATTGTATTGGCTTCGTCATACATTGACATGAGTCCACCATGGGTGTACATGTGTTCCCCATCCTGAACCCCCCTCCCACCTCCCTCCCCATCCCATCCCTCAGGGTCATCCCAGTGCACCAGCCCCGAGCACCCTGTCTCATGCATCAAACCCAGACTGGTGATCCATTTCACATATGATAATTTGCATGTTTCAATGCCATTCTCCCAAACCATCCCACCCTCGCCCTCTCCCTTTTTAAAAAAATATTTTTGTAATCCTGTTTGGTACTGTTCATTTCATGAAAATAAAAGAGAAGATTTCAAGTAACTTAAAAGAATGAGAAAATGCTTTGGCAATGTGCAAGTGCAGATATCTCTTCAAGACTATGACTCAATTCTTTTAGATATATACACTCCATTTTCAGTGGCATGGATGAACCTAGCACATTACGCTAAGTTGAATAAACCAGACAAGAGAAAGACAAATACTCTATATGGTATGTGAAACAAACAATTCCAATTTTATAGAAAATAAATTAGAAAGATGATTGTCAGAGACTTGGGGAGAACAGAAAAGGGGGAGATGCAAGTCAAAGGATCACACTTAGACTTTCACATATAAGAAGAATAAGCACTGAGCAGCTAACGTGTGACATAGTGACCATGGTTAAAACACACTCTCTTATTTGTGAGGGTAGATATTAAGCATTATCATTACATTTTTCTTCTAAGAGATTATGTTTTCTATGGAAGAAAAACACACGATCTCACTTATACATGGGATCTAAAAAACTGAACTCATAAAAGCAGTTTATACTTTGTTTATACTCCCCAAATGGAGAGATAATCGGTCAAAGAGCACAAAGTTCAGTTATGCAGATGAACAAGTTTTAAAGATCTAATGTACAGCATGGTAACTATAATTAAAAATACTGTATCATATACTTGCCAATGGCTAAGAGAGTAGTTCTATTTTCACTACATACAAACACAAAAAAAGTTGGCTATATTAGCTTCAGTGTGGTGATCATTTCACAATGTAAATGTACATGAAATCACCACATTTTACATCGTAACCATACATCCAATTTTATTTGTCAACTGTACATCAGTAAAGATACAAAAAGTTCAAATTAGATTTAAAATTACATTGTTCACATTTAACTTTAATAAGAGAAAATTAATAAAGATGGACACTGTTGAATAACTTCAGTTTCTGATATTTTGATCCAAGTTATTCATCTAGCATTTCTCACCTTCCAACCATTTCATTGGCAAGCAAGTGTATTCAATCTCAATAGTTCTCATCTTTCTTCTGAGAACAGAGCAAAGGGTAATGCCTTTAAATAAGAAAATTTTGGTTGATAATAATATTAATTCATATCGTAGAATTTTTTGAGACCCTGAAAATTTCTAATGACAAATTTAATGTTGTCTGGAAGAAAGGAAAATGGGTAGATAGATACAGAAGGTGTGGTTTTCAAGTATGTAGTAACCAAAGTGAAGAAAATGTGATACAGTGACTATTTTGCCCTGGGTTCAAAAATATCTGGTTTGATTAATGAGGAGCAAAATACAATATGAAACATAGGCAAAAAGTGTAAATTACTGCATGAATTTTCGGGTTCAAGGATTCAGCTTGGTAGGTATAGCTTTTAGGAGAATTGAACCTATGGTGATTTAGATATGAAGAGTTCAAGGCTTTAAGTGACTTGCTTTCTAAACAAAATATGAAACATGATCTGCAATAATAAAATTCTGGGATTCAAATGATAAGATGTACTAGTCCCTCTTTCCTCTGTACAGTTCATGCCATGACTTCCTCTATTCCATTTGGTGTACTAAATTCCTTTACTTCTCACCAGGAAAGTGAAACATGGTACAAGGGTTGGGCAAGCATGTCCCACAAAAGTGATCTAGATAACTTGAGAATATTTCACCTGGAGAAGCAAATAAACTTAATAAAAACATAGTAATTACTTATCTCTTCTCATCTCCCTCTGCGTCTTATTCTTGCTGAATTACCACACAAGTTCTTTGTCCTTCTTTTTCATCTATCCCAACTCTTCTGGTTATTGCATCTGGTCTTATGGCTTCAAATACCACCTACATGCTGACAACTAACCACATGTATATCTTTAGTCTTGACCAGTCCTGGGAACTCTCATCTCATATTGAGCTATCTACTTGACATCTCTACATAGATGAATAACTGCCATTTCAAACATAACAGGGTCAAAACTGAATTCCTACCCGGACTACTCCCACTTCCTTCCCCATCTAAATTAGTGACAATTGCCTCCCTCGTTTGCCTAAGTCCAAACTATTGGAGTCATGCTTCTTTCTGATCATTGCAAAGAGGACATAGTGCCTGACAGATGTGTAGGAGGAAGACGGAGGGCATGCATAGCTCAAGCAGAAGCCAGTCTCAAATCAGCAAGCCCAAAGGAGCCTTCAAAGGCCTGTTGGGAGGAGCTGTCTGACAGCGAAGACTCAGCCCTTTGTGTGCCTTTCCAGAAGAGTCTTGGAGTTTTGGACACCTGCTTCTCTAATCAGGCCTGTGGAAGAGGGAAAGGCATGATGAAAGTTATATTCTAAAATGGGTAGCCTCATCCAGGAGAGGCTGTTTTGCAAAGTCTGGGAGAGTCTGACTCTGAACGCAGGCAAGTGCTGGAAACTCTGAGAGGCAGAGTGATGCCTGCTTTTGGTGACATTGAGAACAAAGCTTTTAATGATGGTCTCACCCCCAGGGTGCAATGCAAAACCCAACACCTGTGACTGTTCAGTCTTCTGTTATTGTGGAAGCAATTATACTATTCATGGAACACAATAATCCACAATATTTCTCAGAGGAAAAAGAACAAATTCTCCCTCTTTTGGTTCAATTTTCAGAGCAAATTTCAACAGCCTTCCTGTTCTACAGGAAAAAGAAAACGAAAAGCAAAACCCACTGACAACAGAAAATGGCTATGGATCTCACAGAATATATTTATTTAAAATTTCCCTTTCATTTGTTTTTTCTGTACAGATAGTGTGTGTTTTAAAAGATGGTATTCAATCCAGTATAATCATTCATCGTTCAATGCATTTGATGGTCATTCACTTGCCATGTACTGACCGTGCCTTTCCAAGGATATACTATACTCAACAGAACAAAATTCATTTGCTCTGAGATTTAGTTAACTAGGCCCCACTGGATTGTAGGATGTATCAGAGTTTAATTGGGTCTAATCTACATGTGATTATGATGAAACATCAAGCGAAAGAAGAAAAGTGCCAATGTGTGTGGTTACTTAGTATATTAAGAGAGCCAAGCTCTTTAAATATATTATTTCACTAAACCTCAAAGATAACCCTAAGTAAGTACTGCTGTTCCTATTTTATAGTTGAGAACATAAGTTTCATGAAAGTTTAAATAATTTTCTTGAGAATGCACAGCAAATACGTGACAAAGCCTTAATTTTTTAATTAAATTTATTTATTTATAAGTGAAAAAAGATAAATATTTTTAATGATAAAAGGTACAATTTACAAAGAAGATAGACATCATAAGCCATTAGACACCTAACAACAAAGATACATAAAGCAAAAATCAGAAGAAATAAAAGGGAAAGGAACCAAATATATACTCACAATCATTTCCCTGAGAATATTTTATCAAGTATAAAAAAAATAAGAATAGGAGCATCTTGAAGGATGTCATTAATAATTTAAATATAATGGGTTTCTATTTATACTAATTTATATTAATCTTATTACCTACACAAATATATTTAAAGTGTTGTGTCTCATACGTTGCTATTAGAAGTCGATAAGACATTTAGAAAAACTGCAAAGCCAGAATTTGAATCCAAGTCTTTTCATTTTTACTTCAAAGCCTTTGTGCTTAGTTACTATGCTGTGGTACTTCTCCATCACAAAAATAAAAAGAATAAAAAGACATAAAGAAACATAAAGAAAGATGAGCTGCCTTCCTCTGTGGGGAGCTTGGAGAACACCTAGGTTGAGGGCAGGTGAGGGCTGAGGTGACAAAGTGTTGAAACACCTTCACCTTTTCCTTGAATGTTTTGGCAAATTTTAGCCATTGCCTTAATGAAAGTGATAAAGAGGATATGGGAAGAAATACAGCTGTTTAAAAGAAAATTGTTCCTAGGATGCTTCCCAGGACAAAGGGGATTTGTCATGGTCTTCCTGTGTAGCGAGGTTAGTCTGCCATTCTGGCAGCTTTGTCTGTAGATCTAATGCAAGAGCAAACACAGTGATGCTTCAGTAGTTCAGCTTATAACAAGGGCTCGAAACCAGAGTCCATGGAACTGCAGTTGGGAAAAAACTGGCCTGTGTGGGGGGGTGGTGACCTCCGAATGCACCCAGGATCTTGAGTGGATTACTTTTTTGTCCTGGTGTAACTGAGGATCTGATTGCAGTGATTGACTTTTAGTTATGTGAAGATCAACCGAACTAGAAGAAAATTCCAGTTCTCAAAGTTTTGCCATTAATTAGCAATGGCAAATTATTTGGGGGAGCATGCTTGTCTCTGGCATTTAAGATCAATTTCTTCTTGTCTTATTATTGCCAAAAGGGTCCATTATGTAAGGAAGAGTAATACATTATTTATTTTTATTTTTTATTGAAGTATAATTGCTTTACAATGTTGTTAGTTTCTCCTATGTAATGAAGTGAAATCAGCTATAGTATGTCTATATGCCCTCCCTCTAGGACCTCCTCCTCCCCCAGCCCCACTCTGTCCTCTAGGTCATCACAGAGCACTGAGCTGAGCGCCCTGTGCTTTACGACACCTTTCCGCCATCTGTCTATACACGGTAGTTTATAAATGTCAATCCTGATCTCCCAGTTCATCCCACCCTCCCCTTCCCTCACTGTGTCCTCGTGTCCCCTCTGTATGTCTGCAACTGTATTCCTGCCTTGCAAACAGGTTCACCTGTACTATTTTTATAAATTCCACACATATGCATTTAGATATGATATTTATTTTTCTCTTTATGAATTACTTTGGGAGAGTAACAGTTTAACAAGAGTCATTGGCATATTGATTATGATTTTCTAAAAAGTCATTAAAAAAGAAATAGAAGTAATTGGCAAAGTCTAAAAATGGCTTATTTGTGACTGCTTGTGTATGTAAAACATTGTATTGTCCTTTTGGACTATAAATAGAGAAATACTAGTTAAATGAAGTTTTAGTGTTTACACTTAAGGAATTATCTAAAAGTCTGATGCTAGGACACCAGTTTTGGCCTAAAAGCTTAGGCCAAAAGGGCTATATTTAAGTTTAATAATGATTAGGAACCATTCATTCAGAACCAGGAGAGAGGCAGAAGTTAATATTAGTTTCACTGTCGTTTCTGTTTAAGTGAAAATTGCTTCTTAAATTAAAGTGAAGTGAAGTGAAGTCACTCAGTCATGTCCGACTCTTTGCGACCCCATGGACTGTAGCCCACCGGGCTCCTCTGTCCATGGAATTCTCCAGGCAAGAATACTGGAGTGGGTTGCCATTTTCTTCTCCAGGGAATCTTCCTGACCCAGGGATCGAACCCAGTTCTCCCGTATTGCAGGCAGATGCTTTAACCTCTGAGCCACCAGGGAAGTCCGAGGGCTTATTAGCATAGATATGTTGAAACCACACACATAAATATGAAATAAAATGATTTAGCACTTTAAAAAATTGTATTAGTTTTCTAGAGCTGATGTAACAAATTATGACAAACCTAACAACTTACAAATAGCAGAAATGCACACTTTCACAGTTCTGAAAGCCAGAAATCTGCCAGGCAGTGTGCTCTCTGAAGGCTCGAAGGGAGAATTCTTTGTCACCTCTTTCCTAGCTTCTGGTGAGTACTGGCACTTCCTTGCACGCCTTGGCTTGTAGACCCATCATTCCAGTTTCTGCTTTGGTTGTCACATGGCCATTTCTACATGTGTCTGCCTCTTGTCATAATGATGCATCATTATACTAGGGAGTATGCCATCAATATTAACTTGATTACATCAGCGAAGACTCTATTTCCAAGCGATGTCACTTCACAGGTACTAAAGGAGGTGGGAAGGGGGGGCTCTTGCACATAATTCTGTGGTCTGGATCTCAAAGTATGATCTTAGCCCTTTGCTGTGTTTCCCTCTCAGAAGCTTTCTCTCTGAAGTACTCTGAAGGGAGGTTTCTCATCTTTCCCCAATTTTTTAAAAGTGTCTTTTTATTTAAAATCTTATTATTATCATTATTTTTATTTTTGGCTGCATGGGCTTTTTGTTTCACTGTGAGGAGGCTCCAGAGGTCTTGGGCTCAGTACTTGTGGTGCATGGGCTTAGTTGCTCCATGGCATGAGGTATGTTAGCTCCCTGACCAGGGATCAAACCCATGTCCCCTGCATTTCAAGGAAGATTCGTATCACTGGACCAGCATGGAAGTCCCATCCCCAGTTTTAATAAAGCAAAAATAAATAATCAGAGAAGTGATAGGCCAAAGGTAACATGTTAAGATTTGGAAAACAGAGTCTAGTCGGGAAAACAGAAATCACTCCAACTATTTTAATAGAGAGGATTTAATATAAAGAATTGGGGAACTGAAAAGGCAATAAAAAACTCTGAGGTGACATAGATATATTCAAGGAAAGTTTTTGTTTAGTCATGTATGGATGTGAGCATTGGACCGTAGAGAAGGCAGAGTGCCAAAGAATTGATGCTTTTTAACTGTGGTGCTGGAGAAGACTCTTGAAAGAATCCCTTGCACTGTAGGATCAAAGCAGTCAATTCTAAAGGAAATTGATCCTGACTATTCTTTGGAAGGACTGATGCTGAAGCTCCAATACTTTGGCCACCTGAAGCAAAGAACTGACTCATTGGAAAAGACCCTGATGCTGGGAAAGATTGAAGGCAGGAGTAGAAGGGGATGACAGAGAATGGGGTGGTTGGATGGCATCACCAGCTCAATGAACATGAGTTTGAGTAAACTCTGAGAGAAAGCGGAGGACAGAGGACCCTCTGTGCTTCAGTTCATAGGGTCACAAAGAGTCATACATGACAGCAACTGGACTCAACAACAGAGGGACACAAGGAAGTGGTTGGAACTTGTCTTTGGCAAAGAAGTGTCACAGAGCTGGGACCCACACTGCTGTGGAGATGGTGCTGGGCAGTCTTCTGGTATCTCTGAAGGGCACAATGAGGCCAGTTTTGTGAGTGTGAAAAGATACAGGAAACCAGAATCCCACTTACAACTGCCTAGGTGATGGGCTGTTGCTGAGTGGAGAGTGACAGGATGGCCAGTACTCAGGAAGGGGCATGTCTCCCTCTGCCTTCCTCCCTCTGCCTGTTATCAGTAATGGAGTCCCTTTTTGCCAGAACCAAACTGGGAGCCATCTAGCAAAAGTGAGATGAGGTTCAGATCCCAGTGGCGGTATCTTAAAGTGGATGGCAGAAAGGTGGGTTTGGAGTTGGGAGAAGTCTTAGCTTAATAACCAGCAAATGCAAGTTTGCAGGGCCAGTTTTCATGTTTGAAAGACTAGTTGATACTGTACATTTGTTTATATACTGTGGCCCTTTTGAGAGACATAAACCATTGTAATGACTAAGATTTCCCCTCCCCATGACCTCCATAGCCTCCATAAAGAAGGCTGAGCTTCAAAGAATTGATGCTTTTGACCCGTGGTGTTGGAGAAGAATCTTGAGAGTCCCTTGGACAGCAAGATCAAACCAGTCAGTCCTAAATGTAATCAACCTTGAATATCTGTTGGAAGGACTGATGCCGAAGCTGAAGCTCCAGTACTTTGGCCACTTGATGTGAAGAGCTGACTCATTGGAAAAGACTCTGATGCTGGGAAAGATTGAGGGCAAGAGGAGAAGAGGGCAACAGAGGATGAGATGGTTGGATGGTATCACTGAATCATGGATATGAGTTTGCACAAACTCCTGGAGATACTGAAGGACAGGGAAGCCTGTCGTGTTGCAGTCCATGGGGTCACAAAGAGTTAGACATGACCTAGTGACTGAACAAAAACAACAAATATCCTAAGAACTAATATCATCCTTGAGGGAACATTGCCTCATGAACATGAGCGTCACTGATTCTCAAAGCTAGTTGTTTGATAGCTTACCTCTCAGGCACAGATCTTAAAAGCTGAAATGTGTGATGTGGGGTTCAAACTCTTTGCTCTTCAGGGATAAGCTTTGGGCTTAGAGTTCCCTCCTGATTATAGGTCACGGTGCAGGGTTGGGGTTTATGGTGATACTGCATCTCTGTATTCAGCTTCTGGTAAATTGTAAGCCAGTTTCTCCTAAATCACCTCCACGTGGACCTTGTGTCAGTCGACTGTATGTAGACTCAGACAGTTTTTCTACATTTTTTTTCAGTGGAAGTTGTTGCATATTTAGCGGCAGATTCTGTGTGTCCATGGAAAGAGATGAACCCAGAATCCTACAGTATTTCCATCTTGAATGGGAACCTCAAGAAGCTCCATCTTAAGGAAAGACCACAGGGGTTTCCCTGGAAGTACAGTGGTTAAGTCTTCACCTTCCAATGCAGGGGCTGTGGCTTCCATCCCTGGTCAAGGAGCTGAGATCCCAAGCGCCTCATGGCCAAAAAATCAGAATGTAAACAGAAGCAATATAGTAGCGAATTCAACAAAGACTTTAAAATGGTCTACCTTAAAAAATCTTTCCAACAGAAAGAGTACAAACCAGGTGAAAAAGCAGGAGTGAATGACGTTATGATTGTGGGCATCAAAATGAGCAAAATGTGTAGGGTTTTTTCAGATGGTGAAGAGGCTGGATATTCAAGTTAAAGAGAAAATCCAAGTGGGCTCTCGGGTAGCTATTTCAGAGAATGGCTATCCTATATATTGCAGGGAGGTTAGGTAATTGGGAAATGTTCAGAAGAAAAGTGTTCTGAAGAAGTCTTCCCTGGTGGCTCAGTTGGTTAAGAGACTGCCTGCAATCTGGGAGACCCAAGTTCAATTCCTGGGTCAGGAAGATCTCCTGGAGAAGGAAATGGCAACCCACACTAGTATTCTTACCTGGAGAGCTCTATTGTGAGGAGCCTGTCGGGCTACAGTCTATGGGGTCACAAAGAGTCGGACATGACTGAGTGACTAACACAGTTTCCGAAGAAAATAAAGCAATTCAGTTTGTTAATTTCCAGGACTGACTTACTGAGCTGGCTTGCTTTCTTAAACAGTTGGAGTGAGGGCAGGGAGATGGCAGAGACAGGTACCTCTAGCAACCGATTAGATGGGAAGTTTAGATGGAGACACATAGGGAGTAGTCCAAGGACAATAGAGGGTAATTTAACAAAATGTGAGATTGTGTGTATGGTGACCATAGAATTGTAGAGAGGAGTGATTGATGTGGTTTGTTGATTATGCAGATCTTGAGTGATAAAGCAGGGCAAAATAAAGAGAAAATATAGGATCTGGAATTTAAAGTCATTTATAGTTTTAAATGACATTACCTCATCTTAGGCTGCTGCACTATAGTGGAATTGGGAGTAGGTGAGAAGGAGATAGCTATTTGGAACAACATTTGAAAAAATTCTCTGTCTTCAGAGATCTGACATTTCCAGTAAAAGCAAGGCCAGGGTTTGTCAGATGCTCTGCTTTTGGACAAATGAGCTGCCTGTTGAGTTTCATTCTTCTTCTTCTTGGCAGAAAAATCAAATTGCAGCTCATAGATAAAGAGAGAGCCAGTAAGGAAATTTCATTGAGCATTGGTATGGTTAATGGCCCTGAGCATTTGAGGAAATGCATCCATTAAAAAAAAAAATAATAGCAGAGTCCAAAAACAGGCTGTTAGGAATAGGAATAATCAAAGGATAGGGGATCACAGAGAAAGGGACTATAGGCATCTAGAAAAGATGGAGCGAGGGGAGTACAGGATTCAAGAGATAGATGATTACAGATGGTGCAGATTCTGCAGTTCTTGCTGATTTTTAAAAAAATTTGTTTTAAATTTATTTTTGGCTGTGCTGGTTGTGTGGTGCTGTGAGGGCTTTTCTCTAGTTTTGGAGAGCAGGGGCTACATTCTAGTTGTGGTGTGTGAACTTCTTATTGCTCTTTTTGCTGGGCACAGGCTCTTGGGAACTCGGGCTTCAGTAGTCATACCTGCGCTCTAGATCACAGGCTCAATTGTGGCGCAAGGGCTTAGTTGCTCCGAGGCCTGTGGGAATCCTCCCAGATCAGGGATTGAACCCATGTCTTCTGCATTGGCAGGTGGATTTTTTTACCATTGAGCCGGCAGGTAAGTCCATTGTTGATTCTTTTTACTATTTCTTAGATTTCCCCCCATTTCTCCTTACTCTCTGCTACCGCCCCTCTTCAGATCACAACCATCAGTCACCTGGGTTATTACAACACCCTCCCAGCATGGCTCTCTGTTTCATGCCTTGCCACCCTCTAATCAATCTACCGCAGTTGATTTTCTACTTTGCTGTCAATAATCTTTATAAAATATTCACCCATTCACTCCACAGATATTTGTGAAACACCTAATAGGCATGAGGCATTCTACTGAGTGGTGGTCAGACAGTGATCAGCTAAGCACATACGCTGGTTTCAGTGAGCTTGAAGTCCTTCATTGTTTTCCATTGTTCAGTCCCTGTCCCTCACCATCTCCCAAAGTTTGCCCAAGTTCATATCCATTGCATTGAAGTCCTTAATGAACAGTGACAACAATGATTAGAACTTTGAAGGTCAGGTATGGGAAGGATGATGGTGTGGTTGGAAGGAGGGAAGGGGCAGGGCTCTGAAAGAAAGATCCTAGAGGGAGGGATGTCTGTTATGTCAGAGTTTGGTTTTTAGCTGAAAGTATTTGAAAGGTTAACCAGGGGAAGTTTGTTGACCAGAGGAGATCTGAGTTTTGTAAAGGTCATTCTGGCAGCTGAACAGAGAAAAGTTGGGAAGGTAGTTACTAATTAAGTTTCTTCCTTCTCTCCTTTCAAAGGATCTCCCAGTGTTCAGATTTAAACACTGATTCCTTATGCTAGTATTCAAAGGCTTTTTGTAAACAACCCTTCCCTCTGCAATTAGTTGCATCAGTTGCTGGACCTTTTCTTACAGTTTACACCTCTGGTTCTTAGTGCAGAATTACCTGGAGATACAGTAGAGATTCAGATTCTCAGGCCCTATCCCCAGGAATTCCTTTTTATTAGTTTTAGGGTCTGACTTCAAAATCTACACTTCCAAGCAGTACCCCATGCTGTCATCCAGGACCAGTTGTCCAAATATTGGACTGGCCAAAAAGTTCATTTGCGCTTTTCTGTAACATTTTAAGGAAAAATCTATATGAACTTTTCAGCCAACTAGTAGAACTCCCTGTTTTTCTCTACCTGCATGGTCCAATATGGTAACTATTGAACACTTGAAATATGGCTAGTGCAACTAACTAAATTTTAATTGTAAATAATTGAGATAAATTTAATTTAAAGAGCCACCTGTGGCAAATTGGCCTGTTCAGTCTGGATCCCAGTCTGAGATACTTCCTTTACGAGGCTTGTACTCACCGTGTGGTTTCTTGCCTCGTGGTCTAGGCACAAGCTTCCCACTCTAGAAGCCTGCTCTCCTCTAGTCACCACCTCCTCCCTACATGGTCAGTGTCCGTGGAGTCTATAGGTCTCTCCTACAATAGCCTTTTTTTGACCCCTTCAGATACAGAGTAGGTACCCCTCCTTCCACATCACAGACATATGCCTCTTTTTATCCCTAACACCTTGAGAGCTACGTGGATACAATACTCTCTGTACATGCTTGTTGTAGAATAAACAAATAAATGAAACAATTAAGACAGAACAATAGGTGCTAGAATCATTTAACTGAGTAAGGCATTAGGTAGACATTGGTCACTAGAAGATGGGGGTTGTTTGTTTGCTGCAACTTTGTTATGTGAAATGCCATAAAGCTCGACCCGAGAGAATTAAACTGTTCATGATCTTTAGTTGCTAATGAGTTCAATGTATTGTCTCCAATATATTTGTGAATTTGTTGGTTTTGCAAAGTTTGGGTGGCAGCATGTCTGGGGGAGAAATATTTTGGAGCCATACTGCCTGGATTGAAACACTGGTTCTGTTGCTTATCCAGCTGTGTAACCTCAGGGAAGATGTTAAGTTGCTTAACATTTCTTGTATTCAGTTTCATCACCTACAAAATGTATTAATTATAGTACTTACTTCTCAATGTTGTTAGCAAATTAATATTTGCCAAGGTCTTAGGACAGTATCTGGCACATATTAAGGAATTAAGTGTTTGCTTAATAAATTAAAAACAAACTTGGCTATTGGCTCCATTAATATCCTGAGATTGTGATCTTTTATCTTGGGCAAAAGAGGAATTAGGAGGAAAACGTAGGCAGTGAATACACATTATCAATACTCAGCAACAACCCATGCCTTCTAGGATTCAATTGGGATGAAGAGATGGGATAATGTTATGAATACAGAGGCAGGCTCATGATACAGTGTATGTGTGTGCTCAGTCACTTCAGTCATGTCCGACTCTTTGCGACCCCATGGATGTAGCCTGCCAGGTTCCACTGTCCATGGAATTTTCCAGGCAGGAATACTAAGATGGGTTGCCATTTCCTCTCCAGGGGATCTTCCTGACCCAGGGATTGAACCCACATCTCTTTTGTCTCCTGGATTGCAAGAAGGTACTTTACCACCACTCGATCTGAGTCTCTCTGTCAACTGGAGATTATGAGAAGTAGGTGAGAAGAAATTCTGGAAAGGTAAAAATGAAACAGCCAATATTTAAATGAAATCTGGCATGACTTTGATGTAAAATGTAAATTTCTTGAAAAAAATGCCTCATTTCAGATCTCTTATCATCTTTTCATTTTAAGCCTAAAGTAGATTTTGAAAGCAGAATTTGAGCTCCCAATTCTCCTTTCTCAAAGAACACACGTTGGGCATTTGATATTTACTTGTCTTCTTAAATTATAACCCTTTCTTAATAGCACTTCACATTCTCTTCAGGAAATTTCCTCCTTGCCATCACAGGCACTCCTGACAGGGAGGAATTTGAGGTGAGCTGTCTACCGCTTGGAGATGGAAATGAATCCAATATAAGTTGATTTGACACTTTCCTCTAGGAATTATATTTTGAGGGGAATGATACATGGATATACCAATCCAGCCATTCATTACCTTAATACCTGGACCCCATAGTTAAGAAATTCCTATAGCTTAAGGAAGAGTTTGCCCTGTTACTGACTTAATTCTCTGGAACTCTGGCTTATTCAGAATTTTAGCTACTAAGTATATGTCTAACAGATTCTAGGTTCTGTTTACATGAGCCAAAGTTAGTTTATGATGTAAAGAATTCAAACTGATAAAATTCCATATTTACTTAAGTCATGATCTGGTGAATAAATAGTGAACTCTAAAATTTTCCCTCAAAACACAGTGTTTTTTAATGTACTTTCTTACTGACTATGAAGTAGAATAGGAAATTTCAGAGGCTGCACTACTGAGACTTCTTGACGTGAAGGGGAAATGCCAGACGTTTAGGAACATCAAGTAAGAAATAATGGACTAATAAGGAAAGTCATAATTAAAAACCCATCTCTAGAATAGTCAGCAAACTTTTTCTAAAAAGGCCAGAGAGTAAATAATTTAAGCCTTGAGAGTTATAAAGTCTTTGTTAAAACTCTTCAACTCTGCTCATTTCAGTTTAGTTGCTCAGTTGTATTCGATGCTTTGTGACCCCCTGGACTGAAGCAGCCAGACTTCCCTGTCCATCACCAATTCCTGGAGCTTGCTCAAACTCATGTGCATTGAGTTGGTAATGCCATTCAACCATCTCATCCTCTGTTGTCCCCTTCTCCCCCTGCCTTCAATCTTTCCCAGCATCAGGGTCTTTTCCAATGAGTTAACTCTTTGCATCAAGTGGCCAAAATATCGGAGTTTCAGTTTCAGCATCAGTACTTTCAATGAATATTCAGGACTGATTTCCTTTAGGATAGACTGCTCAGATCTCCTGGCAGTCCAAGGGACTCTCAAGACTTTTCTTCAAAACCACAGTTCAAAAGCATCAATTCTTCAGCTCTCAGCTTTCTTCATAGTCCAACTCTCCCTGGAAAAACCATAGCTGTGAGTAGATGGACCTTTGTTGGCAAAGTAATGTCTCTGCTTTTTAATACACTGTCTAGGTTGGTCATAACTTTTCTTCCAGGGAGCAAGTATCTTTTAATTTCATGGTTGCAGTCACTGTCTGCAGTGATTTTGGAGCCCCCCAAAATAGTCTGTCAGTGTTTCCATTCAACTCTGCTATTAAAGCACAAAAGCAACTCTAGATACTGTGTAAACAAATGAACATGACCCTGTTCCAATAAAACTTTATTTACAAATATAGGCAGCAGATGAGATTTGGCTCACCAGCCGCAGTTTGCTGACAGCTGCCTTAGAATTGTGCCTGGTGTATGTCAGGCTTTCAATAAATATTCATTGACTGGATGAATGAAAAAAGGGTCGGTTTGTAGGCTGGATACAGTTCCCATCTGATGGTTTCTGTTTTCTCAGACTATTAGCAGTGTGACATTTTTTACTGACAGCAGAGTAGAGTTGGGGCTCTGAGACCATTAGCAAATTTCTGAAATAACTGCTGGTTGGCAACAATGTCTGATTCCAAAATCCAAATCTTATATATTGCTAGAAATAATTTACTGGAAGGGAAGGAAAGGAATGGAACTAGCATCTATTAAAAGAGTCTAATGTCATTTGCACGTAATAATGATCTTATCTCTTCCTTTCTAATTTGGATATCTTTTGTTTCTTTGTCTTATCTGGATTCTGTGGCTAGGACTTCCAATACTGTGTTGAATAGAAGTGGTAGAGTGGGCATCCTTGTCTTGTTTCAGAATTAGTGGGAAATCTTTTGTTAATAGCTTTTCACCATTGGGGATTATGTTGGCTGTGGGTTTGTCATAAATAGCTTTTATTATGTTGAGATATGTTCCCTCTGTCACACTTTGATGAGAATTGTTACCATGAATGGATTTTGAATTTTGTCAACTGCTTTCTTTGTATTTACTGAGGTGATCGTGTGTTTTTTGTCTTTTCTTTTGTTGATGTGGTATATCACATTGGATCATCCTTGTGACCATGGGATGAGTCCAGCGTGATCATGGTTTATGATCTTTTTTGTGTTTAGTTTAGTTTACTTATATTTTTGTTAAGAATTTTTGCAACTCCATTCTGTACACCTGAATCTAACCCAGCATTGTGAATCAACTATAGTAGTAGTAGTGTTAGTTGCTAGTTGTGTCCGATTCTTTGTAACCTCACAGACTATAGCTTGCCAGGATCCTCTGTCCTGGGATTCTCCAGGCAAGAATACTGGAGTGGGTTGCCATTCCCTTCTCCAGGGGATCTTCCTGACCCAGGGATCGAACCAGGGTCTCCTGTGTTGCAGCAGATTCTTTACCATCGGGGGCTATAGAACTTTAATTAAAAAAAAACAAAACCAGTTTAATATAGTGCTTTTCAAGGAATGCTCTTTGGAAATCTGAAACAATCAATTGAGATGTTTGTTAATAGATGTGGGTTCTCAGACTCCTCACCAGACCTGTTGAATCAGTGACAGTGAATGGACTGCTAATTTTATCAAGATCCTAAAGTGATTCTCATGCAAAATTTTGTTTGAGAACTACTGGTTCAGTTCATATCAGCAACTTAGAATACATTATGTTTTCTTCACAACAGTCTTTGAAAGAGCTGTTATTAACCCTCATTTACAGATAGAGATACTGGAGCTTAGAGAGGCAAAGAGAATTGCCCAAAGTCACATAGATCCTAAATGAAAGCATGATGTTTCACATTCCCACTTAAAGCCCACACTTTCCCCACTCTGCCATTCTGCCTCAAGCATCAACAGCAAAACAGAAGTATAGATTAAATTATTCTAGTTCATTATCTGATTGGCATTATCTGTTGAAAGATCTAAACTACTACTGAGGTTCAATAGGAAAATGAAAGATCTTATAATTGAATGTTCTGCCCTGAAACTTAAGGGCTATGAGTTAAGGAGAAACAAACTTACTATCCTGCTGGAGTCACAGGGACCTATGAATTAAGGAGGAGCTTCTCTGAACTGTATCATGTTTTTCTTTTCAATGACCTACCGCAAAAGAGATATATTAGAGATATTTTCTGTGGCTCTTGTTAGCATCAATTTGAAGCAAACACCTTTCACTTTATAAGTTGATAAACCAAAATTCACTCAAGCTGTGAAGGAGATCTAGATTGGCTCCTTGGATGGAAATCCACTCCAATATTTTTGCCTGGAAAAGCCCATGGACAGAGGAGCCTGGCTGGCTCCATGGGATTGCAAAGAGTCAGACTTGACTGAGCACACAAACATGGTCTATCTTACTGGAACGTGACATATTTAGTGAAACTATAGATCATTCCATTATTTTACAAAGGGCTTCCTAGGTGGTAAAGAATCCACCTGCCAATGCAGAAGCTGCAAAAGATGTAGGTTTGATCCCTGGGTTGGGAAGATCCCCTAGTGTAGGAAATGGCAACTTGCTCTAGTATTCTTGCCTGGAAAATCCCATGGACAGAGAAGCCTGGTGGGCTGCAATCCATGGGGTCAAAAAAGAGTCAGACATGACTGAGCAAGCATGCACATTATTTACAAAATTATGCATATTATGTAGACCAATGTGCTCTTAGTCAGCGGTGTCCAACTCTTTGTAACTCCATGGACTGTAGCTCGCCAGGCTCCTCTGCCCATGGGGTTTTCTGGGCAAGAATACTGGAGTGGGTTGCCTTTTCCTACTCCAAGGGATCTTCCCAACCCAGAGATAGAACCTGTGTCTCACATGTCTCCTGAATTTGCAGGTGGATTCTTTACCACTGAGCCACTGAGGAAGCCTGTGTAGATCATGAAGCAAAGAAGTGAAGAAAGTGTTAGGTGCTCAGTCATGTTGGACTCTTTGCAACACCATGGACTGTGGCCCACCAGGCTTCTCTGTCCATGGGATTCTCCAGGCAAGAATACTGGCGTAAGTAGCCATTCCCTTCTCCAGGAGATCTTCTCAGCCCAGGGATTCAGCCTGAATCTCCTGCATTGCAGGCAGATTCTTTACTGTCTGAGCCACTGTGTAGACCATGTTTCAGTTCAAATCAGGTTCACTTAACTGACAATTGTTTCCAACTATGTAGTACCAGCATTTTGAACTGAGACTTCTGTGCTAACTCCTTGATGTAAGGCATTCCTTGACCAGCAGGCCAGATGGAAGCAGCATAAGCATAACTATGATTATTCCTCCATCAGTGAGGAATGCTAGGACAGGACTTGGTGAGATTCTTGAACTATGTTCTCAGGGTAGAGGACTCCTGTGTATGTCTTCTGGAAAGGGAGCATATTTGGAGTCCTCCTGCCCTCCCATTGAGTGTTAGTTTACGTGTATCTCAAGTTGTACAGATTTGTTGCCTGGCTAGTTTTATTCTAAGATTTAAATCTTTAGAAAAAATTCTACTTTAAAAAAAATTATTTTTTAATTGGAGGGAAATTGCTTTACAATGTTGCATTGGGTTTTGCCACACAACAACAAGTCAGCCATAATTATACATATATTCCCTCCTTCTGGGGATTCCTTCCCCTACCCTGATCCCATTCCCTCTAGGTCATCACAGAGTGCAAGGTTTGGCTCCTTGTGTTATTAATATATAGCAATTTCTCACCAGCTATCTATTTTACACATAATAGTGTATATATGTTGATGCTGTTTTCTCCATTTTCCCTACTTTCTCCTTCCCCTACTGTGTCCACAAGTCTGTTTTCTACATCTGCATCTCCAGTCCTTCCCTCCAAATAGGTTCATCAGTACTGTTTTTCTAGATTCCATATATATGCATTAATATATGATATTGGTTCTACTCTTTCTGATTGATTTCACTTTGTATAACAGATTCTATGTTCATCCACCTCACTAGATCTGACTCAAATTCATTCTTTTTTATGGCTGAGTACTATTTCATTGTACATATGTACCACATCTTCTTTGGGGCTTCTCTCGTGGCTCAGCAGTAAAGAATCTGCCTGCAATGCCGGAAATGCAGGTTTGATTCCTGGGTTTGGGATATCCCCTGGAAGAGGGCATGGCAGCCCAGTATTCTTGCCTGGAGGATCCCATGGACAGAGAAGCCTGGTGGGCTACAGTCACAAAGAGTCGGACATGACTGAAGTGACTTAGCATCCACACACACACCATAACTTCTTTATCCTTTCATCTGTTGATGGACATCTAAGTTCCTTTCATATTCTGACTATTGTAAACAGTACTGCAATGAACACTGAGGCACATGTCTTTTGTAATCGTGGCTTTCTTAGCTTTAGCTTCCTCAGGTAGTGGCATTGTTGCATCATATGGTAGATTTATTCCTAGTTTTTAAGGAGGAAAAGATTCTACTTTTGTTCAATATCTGGAAATTCAAGCCAACTATGAGAATTCAAGTGCTGGCATATAGTTTAGATTACCAGAAGAACACTAATCTATAATAACTCTATGAAAAAAAAAGTGCCTGTTCTGAATTTATCAAATACACATTCAAATCAAATGTGTGAAATACTGCCAAGATTTAAAAATTTTAATAATGCTTTAAACTTTTTTTTCTAGTTTTGCTGTTTATTTATTTATTTATTTTCCCCCAATTATTTTTATTAGTTGGAGGCTAATTCCTTTACAATATTGTAGTGGTTTCTGCCATACATTGACATGAATCAGCCATGGATTTACATGTGTTCCCCATCCTGAACCCCCCTCCCACCTTGGGGTATAGTTGCTTTATAGTGTTGTGCTAGTTTCTGCCATGCAGCAAAATGAATCAGCCATATGTATACACACATCCCCTCTGTTTTGGATTTCCTTCCCATTTAAGTCCCCACAGAGCATTGAGGAACGTTCCCTCTGCTCTACAGTAGGTTCTCATTAGTTATCTGTTTTATATATAGTATCAATAGAGTATATACATCAATCCCAGTCTCCCAGTTCATCCCACACTCTTCCCTTTCCCCCCTTGGAATCCATGTGTTTATTCTGTATGTCTGTGTCTCTATTTCTTCTTTGCAAATGAGTTCATCTGTACCATCTTCTAGATTCCACACACATGTGTTAATATATAATATTTGCTTTTCTCTTTCTGACACTTACTTCATTCTGTATGACAGTCTCTAGGCCCACCCATGTCTCTGCAAATAAATAATTCTGACTATATGTAAATTTGGGTTTATAGGCTACTCCTTTGAAGGTAACCTTCCTGTATGATATGACTCTACTCTTCTGAAACGTTTGCTGTATGTTGAATTGCACTTTAATTCCCTGTGCATTATTGAGTTGAATGCACAATCAGAACTTTATAAACTACATGTGAATTTTTCACCACACATTAAAAAATCATAGCCCAGCTTTTGCTCAATGCCCTCTTCTCTCCCCATAAAACTGCCGGCAGTGGCGTGTGACCATGTCATACCAGTCCAGGCAAAGCATAGACGAAAAAAATTACATCTATTACAAAAAATCATCCATTATAATATGCTCCCAATTATTACCCAAGTAGTATATTGTGTATTATCTATGCCAAGGCTCAGCTCCTTTTAGCATGGAAAATTGAGAAAGGACTAGAGAGCCAAAATTATAGTGTTTACAAAGGACAACTTTATGAGCCAGAAAGAAGCTGCCCTAAATTCCTGCCAATGGCAGTAGAGAATACTTTCCTCCAAAGCTCAGCCATAAGGTTCCATCTGCCAGGTGATATTGCAGTACCAAGGAACAGATGATTCCACGGTCTGCCCTGATTTCCCCACTCTATGGGGAGTCTAACATATAGGATATAATAGGAGGAAAGGTCAAAAACTCCAGTATCAAATAAAATCTGCCTGTCCAATGATACTTCAGGGTCAATATCCTGTTGATAAATGTCCTCTGAAAAAAGTAAGACATTTCACAGTACCCTTCTTAAGGGAACACACAAAAGAACTGCCAGAGTTACAGGGAAGAGAAAACTGTTGGCTGCAAACGAGTCTTGAGACTCCTCTTGACTCTTATCTTTTAGAATACAGATCATCTGTGACTTATGAATATTCATTTTCGGGTCATTCCATATATGTATTAGAACAGGTAGCTCATCTGGGTTGGGACAGCAAGAAGGGGATTTGATCTTGGCATTTAGAAACAAAATGAACCAAATCATAACAGGGGCATGGAAACCACAGACTCTGACCAAATAGGTAAATAAATATAGAAAATTTTTAGCAGTGGGGAGTCAATTACCACATCGATAATACTTTGTAAGAAGTAGTAAGTTAGCATGACTAGGTATTGTGCTATACAAACTGGTATTTGGACCCAGGACTCCAGATTCCAGAAGAACTGTGGAGAAGAAGATAAAAATCTCAGTACCAAGGGAGCCAAGGTAGGGATTAGACATAAGGAAATAACACAGTCGTGTTTCCAAGGGCAGGAAGACCATCTTAGTCATTTTGGGGTTCCATTTTCTAACTCAGTGGCTGGTGGATGGAGATTGCATTTGAATCTACTGGCCACTCCACTCACTCTTTCTTGAACATTGACTCTTGTTGGCTTCTGTGTCATGACCTGTTTCTTTAACTCTGGCCATGTCCTTTTAGCCTCCTTTGAAGGATTTCTTCTTGGCATATATAGTACATCTCTATGTGGATGTCTCATTGCTGTTGTTTAGTTACTAAGTGACCCCATGGCCTGAAGACCACCAGGCTCCTCTGTCCACGGGATTTCCTAGGCAAAAATATTGGAGTGGGTTGCCATTTCCTTTTCCTGGGGATCTTCCTGACTCAGAGATCGAACCTGGGTCTCCTGCATTGGCAGGCAGATTCTTTATTGCTGAGCCACTTGGGTGGTTACCAGATGTCTCATTGGTACCTCAAATTCAATGCATTTAAAATACACTCACTCCTGTGTCCAAACCTGAGCCTTCTCCTGTGTTCTCTGCCTCAGTGCATTGACATCGTCAGTCTTCGCCAGAACTTTAATCATCAGTTGAGTGGCAGCCTTTCCTCTTTCATCTCCCTCATCCTCTACATCCAATCACAAAGTCCAATTGATTTGACCTGAATTGCTTTTAAAACCCCTGCCCACATTTTTCTATAGTGACTGCCACTTCCCTATTCAGGCCACCATGACCTTTTACTAACATCATTGTACAGTTTGCTTAATACCCTCCTCACCTCCTGCTTTACAATCATCCAATGCCGCCTTCTTACTGCAGCCAGGTAATCTACTAGAAGCACAAATCTAATTATGTCTTTTCTCTGCTTACGTCCTTCAGTTCTCCATCAGACTTGGGCTCCCACATTAAGAATAAAGTCCTGATTTCTTGAAGTGACTATAAGACTTTTCTTGATTTGACTCCTGATTACTTCTCCAGCCTTCTCTTTCCACTATGTCTTTCTTTATATACTCTCTACCCCTTTTCAACTTTATTCTAGAGATAGACTGCTGTCTATAAAAACTTCAGTCCTTTGCAAATTTTTCTGCTTGCTTTGAATACTCTTCCCCTCTTGGTCTGGCTAGCTTTTACTTATCATTTAGGTCACCTTTTAGTATCACCTCCTCTAGAATATGTTCCATTCTCAAATGCCTTATCATAGAAATTATCAGGAAGTATAATCGCCTTTTACTTTCTTATATTGTCTATCAGAAGTTAATCTGCATAAGGGCAGAAATGATCAATCTGCCTTGCTTGTCATAGCTCCAGGCTAGGGCATTCCTTCTGGCATGTTATTCTCTCCCAGTGAGTAATGCATAAATAAAGGTTTATTGAACTCTCCTGAAGAAATTTGTAGCAGTGGATTTTAAAAGTTGTTTGAACATGGAAACAAGGAAAGACCTCAGAGTTGACAGTGTAGCCCTGTTAGAGTCCTATAAGAACACTGTAATGGATTAAAAATGGCTTAAAAGTTTTGAAATTCTTCCCGTGGAAAGGTGAAGAGCTGTTCCTTTTCCCTTTGAATCTGGGCTGGCCTGTGCCAATTTGGCAAATAGAATATGATGGAAGAGATTCTCTGCAGTTTGGGCTTGGCACTTGAAAGGATAGGCAGCTTCTACTTTATTCTCCTAGAGTCCTGAGGCGACATGTAAGAAGTCCGGCTATCCTATTGGAGCCCTATAGCTAGAAACTCTGCGACTCCATGGAGACAGAGGGGGCCCTGCTCAGCGCAGCCTTGCAGCCATTCTTACTAGGGTTTCAGGCATGTGAGTGAAGCCCTCGGGAGTTTTTCAGAAGGTAAGGAACCAAGCTACCCGACACAAGTGATCCCAGTAGACTTCAAGTGAGTGGAAGAATTGCTCAGTAGAAAATTACCCTAACTCCTGACCCCCAGAATCAGGAGATACAGTAGAGTGATTTTTATGTTCAATTTATGTATGGTCTCTAATTTGGAGCATGACTTGTTATAGAACAGTAGATAACCAGAACATTCAGTGCTTCCTTTCATTAGCTGTTAGGGATTCAAAGTAGGGAAGGGGTCATTCTGAACCCTGCCATGTTCTCTCTGCAGTAGCTGTGGCTTTAGGCATGAAGCTGGGGTGGGGAAATGTATGCTTGAGAGTCTCAAGTCTTAGCTCAGGGTCCATTTCCCCATTGTGTCAACTTTCTTTGTGATTGAGTTTCAGCCCTCAAAAACCTACAAAAGCTCATGTACATTCTGAAGGATTACTTTCCCAGCTCACACACATAAATATTTGGAATCTGACCTATTTGGAAACTGGGAACTGAGTGGAGAGAAACAGTCTCATATCTGTTAAGAAGTGGCAAAAACACTCATGGGGTTTGACTTAAAATGAAGCCTGCAAAAAGGGATTGACAGTTGAAGCCGGTGTGGGGAGGAAAGTGGTGAAGGCTATATACATACCTGTTCTTGCACTTTCTTTTGTTCCAGCCCAGGTTCTGGGGACAATCAAACTGCTGGATAGAGTGGATATAATGGCTAAAGGAAACTGTATCTGTTGCTATTTTGTCTGAACCTACAACTCAAGTTCAATTAGTTGACTTGTACATTTTGAAAGATTACTGTGCCAATTACTAGTGACTCATTTTCCTGTGCCAAGTCATTACCCGGCAGCCCAGTTCCCAAAGATCAAATCCAAAATACCTGTTTGCCTCCTCTCTCTTACCTGTCTCAGGCCTCTGCAGTTCCTCTGATTTGGAGACTGCTTGATCTACTTTTACTTAACAACAACATCCCAAGTTTTGGACTTGCCCTCTTTCATCCTTGCACTCTTTTGCTCTCCAGTTATTACCACCACCACTCCAATCCACCAAAAGGGTAAATCTCCAGTTGGTCCCTGAGTCTTATGCTTAACTTTGTTCCCAGAATCTCACCCTTTTTATATTAGTTAAGATTAATTATTTAAGTTGTAAGAGTTACATGTCCAATTAAATCCTATTTAAACTAAAAAGAGGGGGGTGGAATTTATTAAATTTTTTTTTTTTTTACCCCACAAAAGGAAGGAATCCTCTAAGGGATTTGGATCATGGGGGTGACCCACAAGATTATTTTCTGATCTCTGACATCTTTTTTCTCATTTTCTTTTGTATAGATGTGTCAGGAAACAAAGCTACAGAGCTCAGCGCTTCTATCCTTTTAGCAGGAAACCAGAGAAGGAAGGAGGGTTTCCTTGCTAGTATCAATGCATGTGCCCAAATGGAGCAGTGATTGAAGGCTGGAGGACTACGGCTGCTTCAGACTGGGCTCTTTGCCCAGCCCTGTGATGAGACAGAGGCCTGTTACCAAGCAGAGCCTAGACAAGTGCAAGGACTCCAAGGCAACAGGTTTGAGCTAAAGCGAGGCCCCAAGTTGCATCTGCAACTCTTGTCTGATTCTCTGAGTCAGTGGAGATTGTCCATTTGTGAATGACCTTGAGGGGGGACAGGTGAGAGAGACTGTGGAGTGCTGAGGAGTGAACACGGGAGACTGGGGATGGAGCGAGGCGGGAGTCTGCGCCTCCTGTCACATGCCCAAGTTCACAGAAAATGGGGCAAATGGGAAGAGCAATATGGACTCCTCTCAAAGGTGCCCAGCTTGCGACCATATGGCCATGCACAGCGATCTGTCAAGAACAAAACATCAAACAACAAGCATTTGAAGACTGGACAAACTTGAAATTGAGTGCCTTATGGCTTGTGTTAGAACAGTTGTTTCCTTCACGTAATTCTGTTTTATTTGAATTGTGCTTGTTTACTTATATTGTACCCCGAGGATAATAGCTGAACATCATTTGAGCTGTTAGCAGAGTCAGAAAGGAGAGCTCTGACTTGAAATAGGGTATGAATGAAGGTGAATATGATTTCTTTTTTTATGCCAAAGATAGTTAAAGAGATAAGTGGTTTTAAAATAACTGTGAAACAATGAAAATATTTTTCAAAATTTCTTTTTACCAGAAGGAAATGAAATATTTTGAGCTGACAGCCTAATTACTTTAAGAATATCATTTTAACTAAGAAAATAAAATGAATATGTTTAAATGAATTAGGAGTTGAGAAGTTGCAAAATAGTTTAGGAAAACAACAACAAAAAAGACATTTAATTTTGCAATGAATTAGAATACTTCTATTTACTCTGTTGGATAATTTGCATATTTCATATACTTTGCTAGCTGTCTACAATATCCTTACCACTAAAGCTTAAGGATTGTATAGGCCTTCACTGGTAAGGTGACTGATTTTGGAACTCCTGTAGATTCTCGGAATGGTGCTAGTTTACACATATTAAAATAGATACTTAGTTTTCAACTAATCAGACAAATCTTGTTTTGCTGACAGATTATTCTAAAACTTAAGTGCTTCTTCAATTTCCTATCTTAATTTTGATTCTAAATCAGGTAAACAAAGTTTGAGATTTGATCGGAGAAAATTTCTCTTTGTAGAAGTATTTTTGTCTTTGCAGAAGGCAAAGGCACTGTCGTTGGATGTTTTTCACAAAACCTGGCTTAGTATTCATTGAGCTCTCCTCTATTTGTGACAAATTGACTTTCCAGAGAAGTTTGGGTTTCCAATCTGTAGTTCCCGTGAGTGCAGTCCTGTAAGTTAGACTACGTGTCTTGGCTCAGTGTTCAGAAAACACAGACATTACATTCAGAGAGCAAGAGTGGTGGAGATTTTACCAATTTTCCAATTTTCACTTGGAAAGCTTAGCTGAAATTGTCCAGAATGGGAAAACTGTCACACAGTGAAAAGTGACTTAAAGAACACCAGGAATGTGTTTAAAATGGATATAATGTTAGTACTCTAGCCACATCTAGAATTCAGTTGATTAAAATGCAGATTGGACTAGAGAGAAATAATTGTAAACAGCAATTCTCAATGAGTGAGAAACTCACACATTAGTCATCCTGAAAGGGGCACAAGTCGAAAGATAATTTAAAACATCTGTGAGTATGCTGGACCTCTCAAAAACAGACTCATGGAAACAAGTGATGAGAGGCAATAGGAAGACAAAGCGTTTGGGCTACATGGAAGGAAGCAGTCTCTTCTTGTGCTGTCAAGGCATAACAACAAGGGAAGAGAGAATTGCTGTGATGCAAGGCCACCTCCTGAGATAGGTCAATGAAAAAATGAGAAGCAGAGTCCCTAGAGGGTCAAGGAAGCATTTGCTTTCCTTTGTATTTCCTTCTCCCTTGCTTTGATCATATAAAAGAATATAGTGGGCTGAATAAGGTCCCCTTTCCAATCCCAATTCATATCCAACCAGAATCTCAGAAAGTGGCCTTATTTATAAATATGATCTTTGCTGATGTAATTAGCTAAGGGTGTTGAGATAAAATCATCCTGGATTCGGGGATTCAAGGTTAGCATCCTTACGAGAAGAAGAGAGACCACACAGAGACCCAGGTGAGAAAGCCATGTGAAGGCAAGGACAGAGACGGGAGTCATGCCGGCATACACCAAGGGATGCCAGGAGCCATCGAAGCCAGCAAAAGCAAGGCAGGATCTTTCCCTAGACCTTTTAGCAAGTGAGCACTCTTGATTTCAGAATTCTGGCCTCCAGAACTGGGAGAAAATAAAATTTTGTTAGGTTCGTACTAGTTTGTATGGCAGCTCTAGGAAACTAACTCTAAGAGTGAATAACTCTGTAAAACTTCCTGAGGCAGCGGGAAATCCCCATGAGGCCATTGCATCTGACTACATACAGGTGGACTGGATCAGTCATTAAACACATCATTTGTTCCTAGAGAGGGCCCAAGAGCAGGTAACTACTGTGTGGGTGAGGTGAGCCTAGCCAAGTGAAAATCTCATTATATGTAGCCGCATTAAGAAACATTGCACATGTGTGGGAGTAGTATATGGTAAAACATTAATAAACAAACTGTGTATCAATTCTCTGGCTGGGAATTGGCATACAGGCAAATTCTGATGGAGATGAAAAGAAAACGCGATGTGTCTGATGGCCTGAGTGTTGAGTGGAGAAGTAAACCTGGCTTTGGGTGTCTTCCTATAGAAACCTGGTGCAGAAGACATAGCTAATAGCAGTTCGAGGCTCCCAAGGGTAGGCAGTTTTGAAAGAAAAGTGAAGAAACCCAGAATGAGTATTGAGAAACTTGTGTAAAATGTTTTTTAAAAAATGCCTGAAACAGGATAAATGTAACAGGTGTTTAATAAACATAAATTCCCATCCTGGTCCTCTCCTAATATTACTAAGCAGAGATCAACCCTACAGAATTATATATAGGTAGCTCAGTTGGTAAAAAAATCCACCTGCAAGGCAGGCAACCCAGTTTGATTCCTGGGTCAGGAAGATTCCCCTGGAAAAGGGATAAGCTACCCACTCCAGTATTCTTGGGCTTCCCTGGTGGCTCAGATGGTAAAGAATTCACCTGCAATGCAGGAGACCTGAGTTCAATCTCTGAGTTTGGAAGATGCCCTGGAGGAGGGCAAGGCAACCCACTCCTGTATTCTTGCCTGGAGAATCCCCATGGACAGAGGAGCCTGGCGGGCTACAGTCCATGGGCTCGCAAAGAGTCAGACATGACTGGGGGACTAAGCAAATGTGAAATACTTTTAGAGCTATGCCTCCTCTGTCTCAAGGTCAGAGCAGGGTCATATCTGAACAAGTAAAGGCCAAACAACTACTCTAAATTCTCCCACCTGCTTCTTTTCCCCTCTACCATAAAATCAGGAGTCTCTTACTCTTTGACCCAAAGAGCACTGCCATCTACACCGCTGCGGTTGTTTAGTCGCTAAGTCATATCCAACTCTTTGCGACCCCATGGACTGCAGTCCGCCAGGCTCCTTGTCCATGGAATTCTCCAGGAAAGAATACTGGAGTGTGTAACCATTCCCTTCTCATCCAGTTCCTGTCGTCTTAGTTCAAAGACCAGCTGTGGCCCCAAGACATGTTCCGTATACTTCAATTCCCCACATTTCATCAGATTTCTGGGAATATAGAAATCTTCCTTTTGTACCATGTTCTCAATAAATGATCCATGGGGAAAATTTCACCCTTTCTCTTCTTGAAGAAGGGGAAAAGAAGAGGTAAATAAACAGGCAAAAGCAGTCAGGAAGATACCACAAGCCTCACCACAATAAATTATTTTATCTGGCTTCCCTGGTGGCTCAGCAGTAAAGAATCCTCCTGGCAGTGCAGGAGACATGGGTTCCATCCCTGGGTCGGGACGATCCCCTGGTGGAGGGAATGGCAACCCACTCCAGCATTCTTGCCTGGAGAATCCCATGGACAGAGGAGCCTGGCGGGGTTACAGTCCTTGGGGTCACACAGATTTGGATACGACTGAGCGACTGAGAAGGAGCACAATATGCGATCTAGTTAAACTACCTGAACTTGATCTTCCTCCACAGCACCCTTCTCTCTCCATTTCAAGTCATTTCAATGAGTATGGAACCTTCATTATCAACCTAGTATCCCAAATTACCTGATATATATAGCTGACATGTGCTGTGGTTGGAGAAACAAGAATGAAATGAAAAATTTGCCTAGAAAAGTATTACCAAGAGAAAAATGGATATGTTGTGAGATTTCCCTCTTTCCTAAAACACTGGGAGTCAATTCTTAGGCAGGTTGATAGGAAGTCTGGGGGTCCCCAAAACATCTATTTCTGCTTTATTGACTACGTCAAAGCCTTCAACTGTGTGTATCACAATAAACTGTGGAAAATTCTGAAAGAGATGGGAATACCAGACCACCTGACCTGCCTCTTGAGAAACCTGTATGCAGGTCAGGAAGCAACAGTTAGAACTGGACATGGAACAACGGACTGGTTCCAAATAGGAAAAGGAGTACATCAAGGCTGTATATTGTCACCCTGCTTATTTAACTTATATGCAGAGTACATCATGAGAAACTCTGGGCTGGAAGAAGCACAAGCCGGAATGAAGATTGCCGGGAGAAATATCAATAACCTCAGATATGCAGATGACACCACCCTTATGGCAGAAAGTGAAGAGGAACTAAAAAGCCTCTTGATGAAAGTGAAAGAGGAGAGTGAAAAAGTTGGCTTAAAGCTTGACATTCAGAAAACTAAGATCATGGCATCTGGTCCCATCACCTCATGGGAAATAGATGGGGAGACAGTGGAAACAGTGTCAGACTTTATTTTTCTGGGCTCCAAAATCACTGCAGATGGTGATTGCAGCCATGAAATTAAAAGACACTTACTCCTTGGAAGGAAAGTTATGACCAAACTTGACAGCATATTAAAAAGCAGAGACATTACTTTGCCAACAAAGGTCCGTCTAGTCAAGGCTATGGTTTTTCCAGTGGTCATGTATGGATGTGAGAGTTGGACTGTGAAGAAAGCTGAGCGCGGAAAAATTGATGCTTTTGAACTGTGGTGTTGGAGAAGACTCTTGAGAGTCTCTTGGACTGCAAGGAAATCCAATCAGTCATCAGTCCATCCTAAAGGAGATCAGACCTGGGTATTCATTGGAAGGACTGATGCTGAAGCTGAAACTCCAATACTTTTGCCACCACATGCGAAGAGTTGACTCATTGGAAAAGACCCTGATGCTGGGAGGGATTGGGGGCAGGAGGAGAAGGAGACGACAGAGGATGAGATGGCTGGATGGCATCACCGACTCGATGGGCATGAGTTTGAGTAAACTCTGGGAGTTGGTGATGGACAGGGAGGCCTAGCGTGCTGCAATTCATGGGATCGCAAAGAGTCGGACACGACTGAGCGACTGAACTGAACTGAAGGAGATAGGGGTCTGGAATTCTCAAGGAGGAGGAAAGGACAAACTGGGGTTTTTTTGTTTTCCTCTACATTCCTCAGTCTTAGTCATATAAAACACTTTTATCTTTAAGCCTCAAACTGATGGTTACACAACAAACAACTCAGTTTAAACTCTGTACTAAGGATTATATAACAACAATGTATACTGTTTGAAGACAGTTTCTCCTTCCTGAAAACCTTCGGGCTGATCCTGTTTTCTTAAAATGTAAATTATGGGGGTGGATCTAGTAAGATCTTTACAACCTCCAGACATTCTTTTGATTCATTGTAATAACTACTTAAAAAGTATATAACTCCCTGGCTAACACTAGTGAGGGGGCACTCTTTCTGCCCCCTTCTGTTGTCTATGTCAGAAGCTTTCTCTATCTCTTTTATAGTTTAATAAAACTTTATCACACAAAAGCTCTGAGTGATCAAGCCTTGTCTCTGGCCCCGGATTGAATTCGTCTCCTTTGGAGGCCAAGAATCCTGGCATCTTTCGTGGGTCAGCAACAACCTTTCAATACCATTGTTTTTGCTATACTTAATCAACTCCAAGTGATTCTTTGAGGCCCCCTTTGCCATTGTACTTCTGCTGTGGACCCTTCTGGTTCCCCAAGAAATAATCTCTTTAGCATTGTGACTCTTATGTCAGTTATTACATGGGGATTTCTGTGTTAATACTTGGTAAATTATTGATGTAACTGAGTGCCCACAAGACTTTTGGTCCTTTATGAATGAGATGTTTATCCTCAGAGTCAAGCACACACCTAGTAGGTATTCTCTAAGCATTAAATTAAATTCTCTAAGCATTTAAATGGTTAAATTATTTTTGTATTCAGTCATTTACTTCCCCGTACACTTTCAACCTTTTATATGGAAGGCAACTGGGCTGAGATGGTAACAATGAGGGTAATATCTTAACTCACTGATTATAGGTTTTGTTTTCAGTGGTTTTGACACGTGGCCTTTGATTAAGCAATATGATGAAGGAAGTGTCCTTTGCATGGTTGTTTGATTTCATGGTCCAAATGACAAGACCTATATTATTTTAGTGGGGATATCCTAGTACCTGCCATCTATAAATGAGTGGCTTCTGCTAGAGCAGCTCAGAGGAGATGTGAGCCTGAGGGGAGCATACATTCAACAAGAGACCATAATGGTAAGCTTGAAACGAAGCCACTAGAAGAAGCCAGCAGCCCCTGGCCCCATTATCCTCAGGACTCCACCTTTTTTCTTCTCTAGAATCAACCACTGTCATCTAGATGGACACCAAGTCATTTTGGATCAAGAGTTGATTTCAGTTGGCCTTCCAAAGTTCTTTTTTACCCCAGAGGCTGGCATTGTGTGAAGTACATGATTAAACCTGGCCGAGATTTTTGCCCTGGAAGTCCATAAGGCACAGAAGGGCAATACTGAAGAGGCGTGCCAAGAATTGAGAAAGCCTTTTTTGTGAACCAAATGGGGTGGAGGATAAGCAAATTTTGGAGCTGGAAAACCACCCTCAGAACATATAGGAACCTGGAAAAAGTGAGAACTCTGTAGAAGAATGTCCTGCTTATTCCTGACCAAAAGGTTGGTTGTTGTCAAGGTACATGAAGTTTGCTTCAAACTGCACTCTCTTCTTTAACAAATACTTCCTAGGTTGCCACAGATAGAAGCTACCCATTGGCATGCAGGACTGAGTGATCCAAAGGACTGACCTCAGAGGAACACACCCTGACTATTGTCAGAACAGTTAGTTGACAGATGTGTTCTCTCACCTAAAGAGATCATCATGGGTTATTTAAGTTTTGATGTCCTCCAGATGGCAGAATAAAAGTATAGATGCTAGATTACAGTAATAATACTAATAGCAATTATTGTTTCTGTTAACATCAATGACCTCAGAAAGCTAAAGAACTTGAAAAGTGAAATTTAGTAGAAGTTAAAATTGCTGGAAGGAAAATTAAGCTCAATACCTTCTGTCTACCCTTTAATCCTCCTCTGGGGAAATGGAGGGAGGGGCTGAAATTTCAGGCCAAATTTTTTTTGTCAATAGTAGTTACACAGAAAGTGCATCAGATGTCTTCTCTTCCTTTCCCTTAGGCTAAACTGTTTTGGACATTTTATCCCTTCAAAGAAGCAGACCCTCTATTGCCTGCTAAGAGCCTTGGAAAGTCACAGCTTTGCAAAAGAGATTAGCTTAAAAGAAAACATTATTATCTGACTTCACAGAGACTTTCAGCTTTGCTTCAAGTCATATGTTTTTTCCTCCTAAAAAAATAAACACAAAGGGCAGAAAAGCAGATTTTTTAGAAGGTCAAATGCAACACTAAATGCAGAATATGTGAACTTTCAATATAACTTGCACATTTTCAATAGAAAACCAATTTGGTTAGAATGTGTAGAGTGAAGAGGAGAGAAACGAGAGAACAGTTTGGAGGGATAAGCAGACCTCAAAGGGACTTGGACGGCATTCTAAGTGTTTTGGACTTTATTAGGTAGTTATAGAAAATGACTAAAGAGAAATGATGATTAGATTTACATTTTGAAAAAATCACCCAACCTAGTAATTGATGCAGCCAATGATCATCAATGGATGCTAAAACATTGGGTGAAAGCTTGGTGGGGAACAGGGTATTAGCATGGTGCCAGAGGATCACCTGACAAATCATTTTCTAACTGAAAATGTAAAAATATATGGTTGTGATGAAGAGAAGAACAGACAGCTGTCAGCACCCTGACCAAATATTACAATGTAACATGTCTAAAAACATTATTCAAAATGATACATGCCCCCTGTTTACATACATATAGCACTGTTTATAATGGTCAAGATGTAGAAGTAATTTAAATGTTCATTGACAGAGGAATGGATAAAGAAGGTGTGGTACAAGTATACATTGGAATATCACTCAGCCATCAAAAAGGTGAAATAGTACAATTGCAGCAACATGGACGGACCTAGAGAAAGTCATACAGAATGAAGTAAGACAGAGTAGGAGAAATATCACATGACATCCCTTAAATGTGGAATTGAAAAAGAAACGATACAAATGAACTCACAAAACAGAAACAGACTCAACAGACTTCCAGAGCAAGCTTATGGTTGCCAGGGGGAAGTGTCGGGGGGGTGGGGTGGTTAAGTAGTTTGGGATGGACATGTACACACTGCTATATTCTAAACAGATAACCAACCAGGACCTACTATATAGCACATGGAACTCTGCTTAATGTTATGTGGGAGCCTGGATGGGAGGGGAGTTTGGAGGAAATTGGATACATGTATATGTATGGCTGAGTTCCTTCACCTGTTCATCTGAAATTATCACAAAATTTTTTGTTAATTGACTATACCCCAATACAAAATAGAAAGTTTAAAAAACAGAACTAAAATGTAGCATCTCTAAATAATGAGGAAATAGACCAACATACTCAGAATATGTAACATTCTACAATGCAACTATCTTGAACTTAACTTTTTCAAAGTTCATGTCATTGAAAAAAATGATTGGGAACAATTCTAAACTTAAATGCTAAAGAGATATATAACAATGAAATGCAATGAATTAATCCAAGGAGAATTTTGATTGAGGGTGCAGGGAGCAACAAGAGAAGAGATTTTTGGGACAATTGAGAAATTGAGAATATGGACTGGATATTATGGAATAATATTGTTATTCTCTTAGATATGGTATTGTAGTTATATAGGACATCCTCTATGTTCTTAAGATGTGTACCCTGAAGTCATAGGGTGAACTGTCATGTTATTTACTACTTATTTTCAAATAGTATAGATAAAATATGAACATTTTTGTGGTCATGAACACATTATACAGAAATAATAAAATAAAACAAACATAGTACAATGTCAACAATTGTGGAATATAAGAAGAGAGTACATACATGCATGTTTGTTATTCACTGTAAAACTTTTTGAAGATTTTGATAATTAAAAGTGGTACTAGAGAAGATTAAATATTATAGCATAGAGATAAATGAAGAAAACAAGAGTGAATATGGGGCAGTTAGGAGGTCATTGCAGTAGTTCAGGTAAGACCTGGATCATAAACTAAGGGGTTGGTGGAGAATATAAATTGGGCAATTTAGATCACTATTTATGTAACAGAATGAATTAAACAGTGGATTAGAGATGACTGAAATAGAGCCTGGCACCTGGTAGGGACTTATTTGTCTCAATGCATTAAAAAAAATGAGTGTACTAAATGCGATTAAAGGAGTGGAAGGAATATGATGCCTCCCAAATTTTTTTGTTAGCCACTGGGTGCATAGTAAGATCATTAATTAAAATAAAAAAATAAGAGAAACAGCACATTTTGAAGGGAAAATGACATGAACAAGTTGAATTTGAGCTTTCTTAAAGATCGTCAAAATGGAGGCATTGGGTTGGCATTCATATAGAGCTCAGAGACAAATGATTTCAGAACTATTGGCCAATAAAGTAACAGAAGCAGAAAAATTGCTCAGGAAGAGTTTATGAAGTGAAAGTTCAAGAATAAGACCCAAGATAAAGCCCTGAGGCACTTTAACATTGAATGTATGGGCAGAGATGGGCAGGCAGCCAAAAATATTGAGATGGAGTGACTAGAGAATTTGCAGCAAAACTGAGACAGAGTGACAGCAAGGAAGTCAGGGAAGAGTATTTTAAAAGGGAACTACTTGAAAAGTGTCAAATGTTATTGAAAGATCAGGCAAGATGTTTGAAAGGTGAATATAAAGACCTAGAAGAGTTCAGTTCTTAGCTGGAGAGAGCAGCTTTGAAAGTGTAGTAAGCGTAGATGCCAGATGACATCAGGGTGTGAAGTTGCGTGAGAGGTGAGCAAATGAGAAGAATGGGCGCAACTTGTGCCTCTGAGAACTGGACTCTGAAAGAAGAGACATGGACTGAGAACTGGAAGGAGGTAAGAAGCAGGGGATTTTTTTAAAAGGTGGATGACATTTGAGCATATACACATGCCACTTGGAAAGAGCAAGTTGTGAGGCAAGATGGAAGTTACAGAAGAGGGGGAATCCTTGATAGTGCCAGGTCTCTAAAAGGCTGAAGACAGTGGGATCCAAAGCAGAGATATGTAAAGTGCATCTCATTATCTAGCCAGTCTGGGCTTCATGCTTTTATTGGTAAGATGAAGAACATTGACAGAAAGATTTCCAAGGCTCTTTCTAGCTCTAACCATTTATGTCTTGGAGTGTTTGGAGAAAGAAAGAACTTGGAGGATAGATCCTATTAGGCATCACAGTGTATAAAGGTTGCAGGACACCATCCAATTGTAGGGTCAAGAATGATAGTCTTGGGATGACTCTGTTCCTGGGGTGTCACCTGGAGGGGGTGAAATGAATGAATGGACATCTGTGAAACTCACTCAAAACCCAGAAGTGCTGCTCGTTGGCTCTACTCTCATCTAAGAAGGAATAGGGGGAAACAGAAACCAAGTTGTTTTTGTAGCTTTATCCTTGGTTAGTCTTGTAACTGTCAAAGCTTCCAAGTCACTTTGATGATCATTTTGTTGGCTGGAAGAGGAATTTAATTTCTTTTAAGGATTGTTTTTATATGAAACTTAAGCAAAAGGGCTTGAATCTCCCAAACATTTTTTGGATTTCTGTTATGGCTGGGCTTGATGATTTAAGGAGGTTGGAGAGAATGCAGACCCGGAAAAGGGAAACTGAAGAGAAGGGTGGGGACGTGAAGGTGCAGCATGGTGGGGAGGAGAAAGGTGATGAGACAAACAATTGTCAGCATTGATACAGACTGTGACTCTGCAGGAGTTCAAGCCAATTTTGATTGTTACTGTGAATCACAACACTAATAATGACCATTTATTGAGTACTTGCTATGTACCAGGCACCACACACACTGTTTATTATCTATGTAGACTTTAAAACAATCACATGGGGTACTTTTATTTTTCCTGTTTTTTTAAAATTGTGGTAAAATACATATAGCATGAAATCTGCAATTTAAACATTTTAAGGGTCATTAAGTACATTAGCAAAGTTGTGTAACCATTACCCCCCAACCATCTCTAGATCTTTTTAATTTTCCAAAACTGAAACTCTGTACCCTTTATACAGTAACTCCCCATTCTCCCTTCCCCTATTATTTCTGCTTTGAGGATGAGGCATCTAAGGCTTGAAGATGGTGAAAAATATCTCCCAAGGGCATAGAGCTGGCATGTGTCTAGAAGAGCATAATTTGAAGTGAAAATGGATTTCCAGGCAAAATTGCCAGTTTATGCCATACGTTTTTGGGTCCACTGAGGTAAGAAGGATTGTGCTGGGAATATAGTCTGTGTTCTGGAATACCAGAGACCAGTAAAATGCTAACATGTTATTACTCTTAGAGTCCTGGCTGGTGAGTTTCCTGCTTCACATTCTCTCGTTCATGATCAGTGTTTCGGGCCTTTATGAGTCTCTTCTACTTGACAAGTAAGAAGGCATTTTGATGAGCACCAAGAAACTTTCTTAAATTATTTTTCAGGCTAGAATAGCTAGCTATAGAAGAATCCAGTAAAGTATATCATTTAGTCAGAAACTATGAACTCCTTCCAGAAATTACAAACTTATTAAACAACAATAGCTAATTTAAAACACAATAATAGCATTTTTGCAGATTTACCAGAGAAAGTTTTTTAAAAAGTGAGAAAAACTGTATTATTTTCCTATTGATTTTAATTTTGCTTTTGATGCCTTTTTTCTCTCTTAACCATTTTTCTGGAAAGTCAGGTGTACCTACTGACTACACATACATCAGTTGACAGCTTTAATATGTTGCTTGGATACAGGTGTTTGGAAATATAGGAGCACAATTTATACCTGACTCTGTTACCAGGGAAACCGGGGCAACTTTGGAATTTTCCTATGGGAATCATGACCACAAACTGGAAAGAAGTCTATTAAGAGTTTTAGAAGAAGGAAACTATGTTAGACGTGGTTTAGTTGTATTTCTACACTGACAAATCATATTTATAAGTTTCTATAGCTTTTTTTCTTCCTGTGATTTGAATATTGCTACAGAAGTCTTTTTCAGTTAAGTTTGATCACATTATATGGAATATGGGGATGGTCAGAGTATTTAAATATAAACACAAACCACACTTGGAAAACATTTCATAAAATAGGCTAAAAATGAAATCAATTGGTGCTTCAGAGGACAACACTTACATGATTTTAGTTCTACAAACTCTCTTTCACAACCAGACCATGGGATTTGTAGGAGAAATTCTTTGCTTATATCAACCCTCCTAGAAAAATCATCTCTAAGAAAAACAGACAAGAAGTTAATTTGTAGAAATTACTTTTATCTTCAAGTTAAAGTAAATGTTATGCCGCTCTGAGATTTCCTTCCATTCAGACCCTGACAGGCATCGTTAACACTGTTGAGTCTGACAATGTGAAAGGTACATTTAGGATAGCAGGGAAAATCCTGGATACAGCGTTTTAATGTGTATATGCAATTGTGGGCTGAAACAGCTACTTGCGCCTGAGAATGTTCCCTTCCAGAGGAAGTCTTCACCAAAGCACAGCGTTCTTCTTATAGCTCAAATCATCTCCTAAAAGCTGCTGCAGCACGACTATAGGAAGTACCTCGTCTTTGAACACAGAGGCCAAACAGTGCTAAAAAGGGAAATGGAACATATGGTAATAAACTCTCGGAAGCTTTGATGCCGGGTTGTAATCAGCAAGCAGCCAGGGTGAGGGAGACACTGGCAACCGTGAACTTCTCCCCCAAGGGCCTCATTAACAAGGCCAACTGTACCGCCGCGGAGGAAAACAGTACCGCACACTGGAGGGAGACTGCCGCATTTCAGAGCAAAGCCTAGATTTTCTGTGGCTGGAAGGAGCCTTAATTGGAAGGAAAGAAAGCTTCCACAAGAGTCTGCAAGAAAAACCACTGGCCGAGTGGCCCCTTTACCATAAATGTCTCCGCGTATTTTGAAATGAGCTTCGGAAACTTGACTTTCCCTCAGTGTTGTGTGTAGAGCCCTGTAGAGCCCTGTAGAAGCATCAAAGTTCCGCTCTTTGGCTACTCCTAGCTCTCATCATAATGGTGGTGGGACGTCATACTTCAGTTTCTCCGTGGGTGGAATGCGATTGGGAGCGTCCAACATGGGGAGGCGGTGTGTCCGGCCTGTGTATTCTCGAGGCTTCTCCTACCATTCCCCTAAAATCCTCCTCTCTTCTAGAGCACTGATTTTCAGACTTTTTTTTTCCTGCAAGGATGAGAAGATCACTGGGTGAATTCATGGACACTGCCAAGAGAGCGTGTCTGTATTTCCTTTTCAATCACAGAAGACTCCCTTATGTACAAGTAGCTCTGAAGAGCACTATGTCCTTACATGTTGCCTGTCTTCCATCACATCACCTCCCATCCCTCTTCTTCCTTTCTCTTCCTCCTCCTCAGTTTCTTCTTCTAGCTTATTCTTGTTAATGATGGATTTTCAAAATTCTTGGTACTATATGCTAAAGATACCCATGAAAATAAGATATAGAAAGGTTCCAGTCATATCACTGGTTCTGTCAAATGTTTTACTCATGGAAGCCTTTAGTTATCCATTCACTATCATATTTACTTACCTATTTGTGTATGCTTTTTTGTTTTGTTTTGTTTTACCTAGCACTTCTTAACTGCATACTACCTATTTGTCAACTTGAATGCACTTTACCTTGCAGCTTCTTTAATAACAATAATTATTATTATTCAGCAGTTATTACTATTCTGTGCATCTTTCAACCTTTAAATACAGCATCACAATTAATTATTAAAATAAATCTTTGGCCTATATGTTATTGTCTTCCTTGTATAATGAAACTGAAGCTCTTGTAAGCTCTATGTCACAGAGTTAGTGAGCGACAGCCTGAGTTGCCTGAAATGTGTGTCTTTCTACTATACCAAACAACCTTTTCTCTCAGAGTGTCTGGAAAGATTTTTAAGATCTCAAGAAGACTTGATTGTAATTTGCCTGGAGTGAGAGGACCATTGGAGATCCTTGCACAGATGTAAGTTGATGCTGTATGTCTACCATATGTTAGAGATACCAGCAGCCATACTATTTACTGTAAATTACTGAGTAGTGTATGAAAATAGGGTCAAGAATCAAGAAAGACTTGGGTTCTACCCTTATTTTCATGGGTAATGAAGTGTAAGACTTTGAGCAAATCTCTAGCCAGTTTGCTATGACCAGTGTGCTCTCTTGGCAAAATGCTATTAGCCTTTGCCCTGCTTCATTCCGTACTCCAAGGCCAAATTTGCCTGTTACTCCAAGTGTTTCATGACTTCCTACTTTTGCATTCCAGTCCCCTATAATGAAAAGGACATGGACATCACCAGATGGCCAACACTGAAATCAGATTGATTATATTCTTTGCAGCCAAAGATAGAGAAGCTCTATACAGTCAGCAAAAAAAAAAAAAAAAAAAAAGACCAGGAGCTGACTGTGGCTTAGATCATGAAATACTTATTGTCAAATTCAGACATAAATTGAAGAAAGTGGGGAAAACCACTAGACCATTCAGGTATGACCTAAATCAAATCCCTTATGATTATAGAGTGGAAGTGACAAATAGGTTTAAGGGACTAGATCTGATAGACAGAGTGCCTGATGAACTATGGATGGAGGTTCGTGACATTGTACAAGAGACAGGAATCAAGACCAACCCCAAGAAAAAGAAATGCAAAAAAGCAAAAAGGCTGTCTGAGGAGGCCTTATAAATAGCTATGAAAAGAAGAGAAGTGAAAAGCAAAGGAGAAAAGGAAAGATATACCCATCTGAATGCAGAGTTCCAAAGAATAGCAAGGAGAGATGAGAAAGCCTTCCTCAGCAATCAATGCAAAGAAATAGAGGAAAACAATAGAATGGGAAAGACTAGAGATCTTCTCAAGAAAATTAGGGATTCCAAGGGAACATTTCATGCAAAGATGGGCTCAATAAAGGACAGAAATGGTATGGACCTCACAGAAGCAGAAGATATTAAGAAGAGGTGGCAAGAATACACAGAAAAACTGTACAAAAAAGATCTTCATGACCAAGATAATCACAATAGTGTGATCACTCACCTAGAGCCAGACATCCCGGAGTATGAAGTCAAGTGGGCCTTAGGAAGTATCACAATGAACAAAGCAAGTGGAGGTGATGGAATTCCAGTTGAGCTATTTCAAGGCCCAAAAGATGATGCCGTGAAAGTGCTGCACTCAATATGCCAGCAAATTTGGAACACTCAGCAGTGGCCACAGGACTGGAAAAGGTCAGTTTTCATTCCAATCCCTAAGAAAGACAATGCCCCAAAATGCTCAAACTACCGCACAATTACACTCATCTCACACTCTAGTAAAGTAATGCTCAAAATTCTCCAAGCCAGGCTTCAGCAATACGTGAACCATGAACTTCCAGATGTTCAAGCTGGATTTAGAAAAGGCAGAGGAACCAGAGATCAAATTGCCAATGTTCGCTGGATCATCAAAAAAGCAAGAGAGTTCCAGAAAAACATCTATTTCTGCTTTACTGACTATGCCAAAGCCTTTGAGTGTGTGGATCACAATAAACTGTGGAAAATTCTGAAAGAGATGGGAATACCAGACCACCTGACTTGCCTCTTGAGAAACCTGTATGCAGGTCAGGAAGCAACAGTTAGAAGTGGACATGGAACAACAGACTGGTTCCAAATAGGAAAAGGAGTACGTCAAGGTTGTATATTGTCACCCTGCTTATTTAACTTATATGCAGAGTGCACCATGAGAAACACTGGGCTGGATGAAGCACAAGCTGGAATCAAGACTGCTGGGAAAAATATCAGTAACCTCAGATATGCAAATGACACCCCCCTTATGGCAGAAAGTGAAGAGGAACTAAAGAGCCTCTATTAAAAAAAAAAAAAAGTAAACCTTCCTCTGACCTCCCAGGCTTGCTGTTCTGCCACTTGGCCATCACTGTTGTCAACTTATTTATAGTCAATCTTTAAAAAAAAAAAAAAAAAAGAGCTTATAGGTGAAAGTGAAAGAGGAGAGTGAAAAAGATGGCTTAAAGCTCAACATTCAGAAAACTAAGATTATAGAATCTGGTCCCATCACTTCATGGCAAATAGATGGGGAAATAGTGGAAAGAGTGGCTAACTTTATTTTGGGGGCTCCAAAATCACTGCAGATGGTGATTGCAGCCATGAAATTAAAAAATACTCCTTGGAAGGAAAGTTATGACCAACCTAGACAGCATATTAAAAAACAGAGACATTACTTTGCCAACAAAGGTCCGTCTAGTCAAGGCTGTGGTTTTTCCAGTGGTCATGTATGGATGTGAGAGTTGGACTGTAAAGAAAGCAGAGCGCAGAAGAATTGCTGCTTTTGAACTGTGGTGTTGGAGAAGACTCTTGAGAGTCCTTTGGGCTGCAAGGAGATCCAACCAGTCCATCCTAAAGGAGATCAGTCCTGGGTGTTCACTGGAAGGACTGATGCTGAAGCTGAAACTCCAATACTTTGGCCACCAGATGCAAAGAGCTGACTCATTTGAAAAGACCCTGTTGCTGGGAAAGATTGAGGGCATGAGGAGAAGGGGACGACAGAGAATGAGATGGTTGGATGGCATCACCGACTCGATGGACATGAGTTGGGGTAAACTCTGGGAGTTAGTGATGAACAGGGAGGCCTGGCATGCTGCGGTTCATGGGGTTGCAAAGAGTCAGACACGACTGAGTGACTGAACTGACTGGCTAGCCAGTTTGCCCCCCTATTCCTCCTCTGTAAGATGATTTGTAAATTTTTTATAGATAGATTCCATGACTGCTATAAAGGAGAAGTAAAACTTTCCATTAATCTGTGGCATAAACAGATTTGAATAATATTTTACATTTTCCTATGGCACTTAGAACTTCTTAATGACCCAGAATCTGTTCTAGAGGAGCTGTGTGTCCATACTGAATGACTTCTCTATGTCTCTGGTGTTGGACCAGAGGTTGAATGGAGAGAAAAGGAACAGAATCCATGGTTGAAAATACCTCTGACCCCAATTTTGGACTTCAAATTCATGATGCATGTCTATAATGGCATCTTGGCCTGGAAGAGAAAAAGACGAAATTATGGGAGGAAATCTCCAATCTGAGCTTTTATTCTGGGATAAGTATTTGAATTTCAGCTCCACTTTAAAAACTATAAACACCTGCTTCTAGCCTCATTTTCCAGGAGAATGAGGCATGTGTTCATTATGCTGCCTGGAGAACTTTCTGGAGTTTCTGGGATGCACTTCCTGGAGAGCATGCTTTGGTAGGTGTGTGTCCTTTTGTTAAGAGTTGCTCCCCAGGCAAAGCTGGAAAGACCACTTTCACTCTGGGATTGGGCTCTACATAAGCCTGGGTTTGGAACTTTGTGGAGCCTTCTCTCCCAGAACCCTTGGTAGCCATCTTCTTTGGAAGGAATAAAGGTGTGAGCCTCCTGCCACCACCTAATGAAGAATCATACATCTTCCCTCCTCCATAAATGTTTGGGCTGGTCTTCCTTTATCTTCTGGCCAGGTTGTCTCTCTTATCTGAGAAGTCTTTTTCTAATAAGATAGCAAGACATTTTATGTTAGATCTACCAGTTTTGTCTCTCGGCCTTTAGAGTTCATGATAAATCATGGACTGTAGCCCCCCAGGCTCCTCTGTCCTTGGAATTTTCCAGGCAAGAATACTAGAGTGGGTTGCCATTTCCTCCTCCAGGTGGTCTTCCAGGCCCAGGGGTTGAACCCACATCTCTTGTGTTTTCTGCATTGGCAGGTGGATTCTTTACCACTGAGCCACCTGGGAAACCCAGAATATATATACTAGTACTAAAAACTGCCAAACTATATAATGAATAGCTGTTTATTCAATAAATAAATGAACTCTGAAGTTGTATCTTGAGAAAACACTGTAATTCCTTCACTTTTCCTCTTTGATATTTCCCCAAATAAACCACAGAGCTTTCTGTTCAGGCTCCTGTTCACACTATAGCATCAACTGGTTTTGCAGCAGCACTTCCAAGGTGAGACGTGGACAGGGAGGTTTTTCCTTCACATATTCAGACTACAGTCAACTCTCCACTGGGCATTTCTATTTGGGTATCTAAAAAAATTTTGAACCTTTGTTTGTTCAACCATCTCTTGCTTTTTCTTCCGGTACCAGCTATTTTCTTATTCCAGATATCTAAGTTACTTACAACTGTCTTCTTTCAGTTACTCAAGCCAGAAATTTTGTGTTATTCTTGTCTCTTTTCTTTTTTTCATATCCCACAACCAACCTGTCAGCAAATTTTGTTAGCTCTACGTCCAAAAAATATTCAGAAACTGACCACTTCTTACATCTCCACTGTCAAATCACCATCAACTCTCACCAGGATTATTTCAATTGCCTTTGAAACTGGATTCCTTCTTCCACCTGCTCCCCTAGAGTCTACTTTGAACTGTGGTCAGAAAGGTCCTGTTAAGGTACAAGTCAAATTATGTTATCTTTTGATCAAAATCTTTCAAGAACTTTCCATCTCACTTGGAATAAAAGCCGGTCTTTACACTCTGGCTCCTCTGTTACTTTTCAGAACTCATCTCCTATTAGGTTACCCAGTGTTCACCCTGCTTCAGCCTCCTTGCTGTTCTTTGAAGATGTATGGTACATTCCGTGAATCCTTGGTATGTGTTCTTGTCCAATCATCCACTAGCTGGCTCCCCTGTCTTCAGATCTTTATTCAAATATCTCCTTTTCAGTGAGACTTCTTTTGGCTACTCTATTTAATAATGCATCCGATTTGTATTTCCTATGTATACACATGTTGCGTTGATTTTCTCTGATTAATTTTCCTCATAGCATCTGTTATGGGTTGAATTGTATCCCTAGAAGGTTGTATTAAAAGTCCTCTCCCACAATACCTAGGGATGTGATTTTATTTGGAAATAATATCTATAGATTTACTCAAACTAAGATGATGTCATTAGAATGGGCCATAACCCAATAAGATGTGTGTTTTTTATGAGAAGAAGACACCATAGGAAGACAGAGACATTCAGGAAGAACGTTTTGTGATGACAGAATCAGAGACTGGACTGATGTACCTGTAAACTAAGCAATGCCTTGATTTTTGACTTCTAACCTCCAGACTGGGAGAAAATACATTTTTATTGCTTGAAGATACCTAGTTTGTGGCACATTATTATGGCAGCCCTGGCAAATGAATACAGAATATATCACACCACCTGATACACTATATATTCTATGTAGTTTTTGTGTTTATTGCTTGTCTCCCTGATGCTGCAGCTTACCTGATAGCTCAGCTGGTAAAGAATCCACCTGCAATGCAGGAGACCCCAGTTCAATTCCTGAGTCAGGAATATACGCTGGAGAAGGGATAGGCTACCCACTTCAGTATTCCTGGGCTTCCCTTGTGGCTCAGCTGGTAAAGAATCTGCCTGCAATGCAGGAGACCTGGGTTTGATCCCTGGGTTGGGAAGATCCCCTGGAAAAGGGAAAGGCTTCCCACTCCAGTATTCTGGCCTGTAGAATTCCGTGTACTGTATAGTCCATGGGGTCGCAAAGAGTGGGACATGACTAAGTGGCTTTCACTTTCACTTCCCTGATGCCGTAATGTAAACTCCAGGGAGGACATACCAATTCTGACTCCCTCTTCCACACTGTTGTGATCTCTGCTGGGTTCTACCTAATTTGACTGTCTAAAGATTGATTGATCCTAATGCTTCCTAGGGGAACCTGCAAAGTAGTCTCATGAAAATAAGAACTGAACTCAAGACAAGAAGTGGAAACTGTAGCTCCCACATAAAGATAGTAGGGTGAAGGAGGGTGGCCAGAGGGAGGTTCATCAGTTCAGTTCAGTTTTAGTTCAGTTAGTTCAGTTAGTTTAGTTCAGTCGCTCAGTCGTGTCCAACTCTTTGCGACCCCATCAATTACAGCACGCCAGGCCTCCCTGTCCAACACAAACTCCCAGAGTTTACTCAAACCCATGTCCATCAAGTCGGTGATGCCATCCAGCCATCTCATCCTCTGTCATCCCCTTCTCCTCCTGCCCCCAATCTGTCCCAGCATCAGGGTCTTTTCCAATGAGTCAACTCTTTGCATGAGGTGGCCAAAGTACTGGAGTTTCAGCTTCAGCATCAGTCCTTCCAATGAACACCCAGGACTGATCTCCTATGTATACATATGGTTGATTCACACTGCTATACAAGCAGAAACTAACACAACATTGTAAAGCAAATATACTCAAATTTAAAATAAATCAGTTTAGTTCAGTCACTCAGCTGTGTCCAACTCTTTGCAACCCCATGGACTGCAGTATGCCAGGCTTCCCTGTCCATCACCAACTCCCAGAGCTTGCTCAAACTCATATCCATTGAGACGGTGACCCATCTCATCCTGTGTCGTCCCCTTCTCCTCCTGCCTTCAATCTTTCCCAGTATCAGGGTCTTCTCCAATGAGTCAGTTCTTCACATTAGGTGGCCAAAGCCTCGGAGCTATGGCTTCAGCATCAGTCCTTCCAATGAATATTCAGGACTGATTTCCTTTAGGATTGACTGGTTTGATCTCTTTGCAGTCAAAGGGACTCTCAGAGTCTTCTCCAACACCACAGTTCAAAAGCATCAATTCTTCAGCACTCAGTTTTCTTTATAGTCCTACTCTCACATCCATACATGACTACTGGAAAAACCATAGCTTTGACTTAGACGGACCTTTGTTGGCAAAGTAATGTCTCTGCTTTTTACTATGCTGTCTAGGTTGGTCATAGCTTTTCTTCCAAGAAGCAAGTGTCTTAATTTCATGGCTGCAGTCACCATCTGCAGTGATTTTGGAGCCCAAGAAAATAAAGTCTGTCACTATTTCCTTTGTTTCTACATCTAATTGCCAGGAAGCAATGGGACCAGATGCCATGATCTCAGTTTTTTGAATGTTGAGTTTCAAGCCAGCTTTTTCACTCTCCTCTTTCACTTTCATCAAGAGGATCTTTCGTTCTTCTTTGGTTTCTGCCATAAGGGTGGTGACATCTGAATATCTGAGGTTATTGAAAATAAAGATAGTAAAAGGTAATTTGGAGACTATGCGAACATTGAGACTGTAGTAACTGTGATGCTACTATATAGGGACTCATCCATTAGGACGCATATCTAATACCGACCATGTTCCCAGACTGAGTAGTAAAAGGGGTTACATAAGTGCCTGCATACTTGGTGAAGAAAATCCTGATGAACTGGTTGAACGCAGAAGGACATATATCACAGAGAATTCCTGATAGTTATAAAAATATCTTGCCAAAAATTTACTTGCCTTTATTTTCTCCTCATGTTATTAGCTGTAATAGCTTTTAATTTTTTTCACGGCAAAGTGTCTCAATAACACTATGCCCCAAAGGAAAATGTGTTATCTTTGTAACACAATATTATATGCATTATTGAATTCTGAAACTAATATGTTAGAAAAAATGTACAAAGTATTCTCTAGAATGTTTTAGAGCATTTAGAATAACACGGAAGAGAAGTGGTGTCCATCACCCTGGAGATGGCCTCTATCTTGTCCTTGGTCTATAAACATAAATAGAAAATGTTATGAGGACAAGAAGTAAGGAACTGAAAAAGAAAATGAGCGCTCTTATGGCAATATAGTGCAGTGTATCAAGGAATAGACTATAGAGTTTGAGATGGATTTAAGTCCTGTTCCTAAGACTCAATAGCTGTGGATGGACACTACAATTTCCCAGAGTAAAACCTGCCTGAGAGTGTTGTGGTGGGTTGTAAATGAAATGCATGCAGAAACTACTTAATTCAGGTCTCAGCAAATGGTACCAATTATTTTTATGTTTCCTGATGCAATTACTACCTATAGGTGAGATTTATTTCAACATATTATGAAAGAACATCTACAGAGATAGAGACTCACCTTGCTGTAGAGCCGCTCAGAACCTCCTTTGAGGAAATGATCTGAATGTGCTTGTTGACAGTAACCATTACTTTGGAAAAGGAATCATTCACAGCCTTCCTGATTACTGTATCTCTTCCCATCATTATCCTTTTCATCTTACTTGACTATAAATATATAATCTAATGATCCTTTCACTTAAATCAGTCTTTTGATGACAGGATTTTCAAAGTGCTTTTTAGCCACTCATTAATTAGGCAAATCCACCCATTTTTGTATAGCCTATCACTGAGACACTTGAAGAAGTTTGGGAAATAGAAAATTCCCCCTGACTTCTCCAGAGAAGACAGAGAGACAGACTCACAAATTTTAAAGCATCATATGGAGGAAGAGAAATGTCCTTCCAGGAGTTAACTTTATTACTATTGCCTTACTAGTGTTTCTTTGCAAGTTCTTATTAAAAGCTTTTATCAAACACATAAATTGACCACAGTCTATGACATGACAAGTCGACTCTCTTGGAAACTTTGCCTCTCTATTTTAATTATCTTCCTCTTTAAGGCCTGGTATTGTGAATTCTGATTCCATAGCATTACCTTCACCTTTTTCCAGTTCAGTTCAGTCATTCAGTTATGTCCGACTCTTTGTAAACCCATGGACTACAGCATGCCAGGCTTCCCTGTCCATCACCAGCTCCCAGAGCTTGCTCAAACTCATGTCCATCAAGTCAGTGATGCCATCCAACCATCTCATCCTCTGTCATCCCCTTCTCCTGCCTTCAGTCTTTCCCAGCATCAGGGTCTTTTCCAATGAGACAGTTCTTCACATCAGGTAGCCAAAGTATTGGAGCTTCAGCTTTAGCATCAGTTCTTCCAGTGAATATTCAGGACTGATTTCCTTTAGGATTGAGTGGTTTGATGTCTTTGCAGCCTAGGGACTCTCAAAAGTCTTCTCCAACAGCACAGTTTAAAAGCATCAATTCTTCAGCACTCAGCTTTCTTTATGGTTCAACTCTTACATCCATACATGACTACTAGAAAAATTATAGCTTTGACTAGACAGACATTGTCAGCAAAATAATATTTCTGCTTTTTAATATGCTGTCTAGGTTGGTCATAGCTTTTCTTCCAAGGAGCAAGTATCTTTTAATTTCATGGCTGCAGTCACCATCTGCAGTGATTTTGGAGCCCAAGAAAATAAAGTCTGACACTGTTTCCCTATCTATTTGCCATGAAGTGATGGGACTGGTTGCTGTGATCTTAGTTTTTTGCATGTTGAGTTTTAAGCCAGCTTTTTCACTCTCCTCTTTCACTTTCATCAAGAGGCTCTTTAGTTCTTCAATTTCTGCCATAAGGGTGGTATCATCTGCGCATCTAAGGTTATTGATATTTCTCCTGGAAATCTTGATTCCAGCTTATGCTTCTTCTAGTCCAGCATTTCTCATGATATACTCTGCATATAAGTTAAATAAGCAAGGTGACAATATACTGCCTTTATGTACTTCTTTCCCAATTTGGAACCAGCCTGTTGTTCCATGTCCAGTTTTAACTATTGCTTCTTGACCTGCATATAGTTTTCCCAGGATGCAAGTAAGGGGGTCTGGCATTCCCATCTCTTGAAGAATTTTCCAGCTTGTTGTGATCCACACAGTCAAAGGCTTTGGCGTAGTCAATAAAGCAGAAGTAGATGTTTTTCTGGAACTCTCTTGCTTTTTCGATGATCCAAGAGATGTTGGCAATTTGATCTTGGGTTCCTCTGCCTTTTGTAAATCCAGCTTGAACATCTGGAAGTTCTCAGTGAATGTATTGTTGAAGCCTAGCTTGGAGAATTTCGAGCATTACTTTGCTTGCAAGTGAGATAAGTTCAATTGTGTGGTAGTTTGAACATTTTTGGCATTTGCTTTCTTTGGGATTGAAATGAAAACTGACTTTTTCCAGTTCTGTGGCCACTGTTGAATTTTACAAATTTGCTGGCATACTGAGTGCAACACTTTAACAATATCATCTTTCAGGATTTGAAATAGCCCAACTGAAATTCCATCACATCCACTAGCTTTGCTCATAGTGAAGCTTGGTAAGGCTCGCTTGACTTTGCATTCCAGGATGCCTGGCTCTAGATGAGTGATCACAGGATCATGGTTATCTGGGTCATTAAGATCTTTTTTGTATAATTCTTCTGTGTTTTCTTGACACCTCTCCTTAATATCTTCTGCTTCTATTAAGTCCATACTGTTCTGTCCTTTATTGTTCCCATTTTTGCATGAAATGTTCCCTTGGTATCTCTAATTTTCTTGAAGAGATCTCTAGTCTTTCCCATTCTTCCCTCCCCCCCCCCCCCACTATTTCTTTGCACTGATCACTGAGGAAGGCTTTCTTATCTCTCTGTGGTAATTTATGGAACTCTGCATTCAGATGGATATATCTTTCCTTTTCTTCTTTTCACCTTTCTTATTTCTTGGAAATAGTTACCTAGCTGAGTATTCCATTTTCCTCTTAACTAGGTGGAACTGGCTGTTAGATAACTGAATTTAAAACTACCAGGCTAAAGGAAAGCATCAGTTTGAAATTGAACCAGGAACTTGACTGGAGCTGAGCTTTGGCTGGCAATCTGAGCAGGGTACTTGGCAGTCACCAAATGAGGCATTTTAATTAAAAACTTTTGTTGCATCATCACAGAGAGTAAAGGCACTATGATTCCAGAGATCATATGTTAGATGGTTAAGGAGGCTCTCCTGCTATTAGACTCATCAGAATCTGACCTTTCGGATTCTGGAAGATGATGAGAAAGAAAATGTGCTATCTTCCTTGGCTTGTATGGTGGTTAAGAAAATAGCTAGATTCTTTGAAATTACAGAAAAATTGCCCCTCTTCAGAAATATTTCTGAAAATAAGTGGGGGATCATCGCTGTACCCTCTGCAGAGAATTCATGCCACAGTGAATTCTGTCTTCAAATACCCGCTCCTTTATCTTTTGTGTAGCATATATTCCAACCTTCTTGTTGCATTTTACATTTTTGTAGCGTTACTTAGAGTCTGCTTCCTCAAGTGAAACATGAATTCTATGAGAGCAGGACCTTGAGATGATTTATCACTGCTTCACCTCCAGTCAATAATGGCTGCATGAAAGTTGAATGACTTGAAAAGAAATGGTGGGAAAATGGAGTTAAAGATACTCCGTGTAAAATAATGAGATGGACACAACCAGCTGGTCTGGGAGCTACTGGTCCTAATTTCAAAGAATTTTTATGAAAAATAAACTCTATTTGATTCATGGGGTTGCAAAAAGTCAGACACAACTGAGCGACTGAACTGAACTGATAAGAGTTTAGTTCATGTTACTGTGGTCATGAGAAGCAGAAATAATTGCAACCTACAAATAATTCTAAGAAACCATAGAATTTTGGTCAATAGTTTAAGCCCTCTATCAGAATGACCTCATTCCTATCTGTGCATCGTCTTTCCTGACCCCAGGCAGGAGAGAAAAAAGTTGAGCTAGGTGAACATCCAAGAGTGAGGGAGGGATGTACTGGGGCTGACAGGGGCTGGGCTAAGTGTGAGTGGCAGTGTCTATGCTTTCTCTCAAGTGGCTGATGACAGGAGCTTTATGCATTAACAACTGAATTGCTGCCCTGATCTCCATCACTCTTCACTTCCTTTCTCATTCCTAAATCTCCTTCCTCCTTTGCTTTTCTTCTGTACTAGTATCTTCCTTTCCCTCAGCCTTCCTGACTGGGATAGCAGATGACTCCCTTTGGCAGAAGTTAGGTATAAGATTTGGAGTTAAGGGACTGGGACTTTAAAATATTGTCTGTTCTTCTAGATACTGGTTGAGATGCCCAAACTCCAGTTGAAGGGCTGGTTATAAATTTTTTTTTTTTTTTTTCAGTGTGACTTTCCTCCAGGGAGTGTGAAGGATGGAAGAAGTTTAACACGGTGTAATGAACATGAAGAAAGTGAATTTATCAAACACAGAGTCAGGAAAAGTTATAATTAAATCTATAATTAAAATTATAAAGTGTTGCTAAATTAAGGAAGACCTAAGGAAATAGAGAGCTATATCAAGTTTGTGGATTAGAAGATTTAATATTTTTAAGATATCATTTTCTGTAGATCAATCTATTAATTCCATGTAACCCCATTCAGAGTTCTAGCAAATTTTTGTGTAGAAATTGACAAACTGATTCTAAAATTAATATGGAAATGAAAGGACCTTAAAAAACTTAGGCAATATTGAAGAAGTTCAGAACTGGAGGGCTCCACACTATCAGATTTCAAGACTTACTATAAATCTCTAGTAATTAAGACTGTGGGGTATTATGCAATGAGAGACAAATAGACCAATTAGATAGAATTAGAAGTCCAGAAATAGACTTACATGTATACCGTCTCTTGATTTATTATAAAAGTGTCACTGAAGTTCAATGGGAGAAGGATAGTCTTTGCATTAAATAATGCTATAGTTTTAAATATTCACATGGAAAATGAAGTTTGCCCCCTATAGTGCAGTGTACAATAAAATTAATTTGAGATGGAGTATAAGTCTATATGTGAAGGAGAGATGAAGCTTCCTGAAGAAAATAGAAGATGTGTTTTTAACCTTAGAGTAGACATAGATTTCTTACAAGGTAAATAAAGCACTCATCAAAAATCCCTAAAAAGGAAAAACATCCCCAAACAAACAATCCAATTTGAAAATGTTCAGAGGAATTGAATAGACATTTCTCCTAAGAGAAAATGTAGATGGCCAACAGGTACATGAAAAGATGGTTTGCCTCATTAATCATTGGGGAAATGCAAATCAAAACCACAATGAGATATCGCCTCAGACCTGTCAGAGTGGCTATTTCAAAAAGAACACAAATAACAAATGTTGGTGAGAATATGGAGAGAAGGGAACCCTTGCATGCTGTTGGTGGGAATGTAAATTAATATAGCCACTGTGGAAAGCACATACATAGGTTTTTCAAAAAACCAAAAAATAGAACTACCACATGACCCAGCAATTCTACTCCTGAGTATATAGCCCAAAAAACCCCCAAAACACTAATTTGAAAAGATACATGCACCTCAATGTTCATAGACAGCATCACTATTTATAATTGCCAAGATGTAGAAGCAACTTGAGTCCATCAACAGATAAATAGTTAAAGAAGATGAACTCCTAGCCATACGTGGCTATTGATCACTTGAAATGTGGCCAGGATTAACTGAGATGCTGAAAGTATAAAATATAGACCAGATTTTGAAGACTTCAAATGAAAAGAAGAATATAAAATACACTATTAATAGTTATTTATGCTGATACATGTTGAAATACCATGTTTTATATGTAGGTTAAATAAAATATATCATTAAAATTTAAAAAATAAGATATGGGATATATGTATATATGTGTGTATGTATGTGTGTATGGTATATATATGTGTGTGTGTGCATATATACATATATATATGTGGTATGGTATTTATATGTGTGTATATATGTATATATACCATACACACATAATGCACACAATGATATACTACTTAGCCATAAGAAAGGATGAAATTTTGCCATTTGCAGGGATATGAATGGACTTGGAAGGCATTATGCTAAGTGAAATAAGCCAGACAGAGAAAGACAAATACTGTATAACATGACTTATATGTGAAACCTAAAAAATTAAGCAAACTAATGAATAGAACAAAAAAGAAGCTGACTCACAGATATAGAGAAAAAGTTAGTGGTTACCAGTGGGGAGAGGGGAGGTGAGAGGGACAATTTTTAAGGGTATGGGAGTAAAAGGTACAAACTATTAGGTATAAAATAAGCTAAAGCATATATTGTACAATGTGGAAAAGATAGCTGATATTTATAACAGCTATAAATGAAATATAACCTTTAAAAGCTGTAAATCTCTCTATTGATGCCTATAACTTCTCTAATATTGTACAGCAAATATACTTCAATAAAAATCCCTCAAACCCTGATACTCTGAACTTCAATAAAATCACAATTTTAAATTCATTGAAAGATATCAATTGGTATGAGAATAAAAAGACAAGCCATATACTGAAGAAGACATCTGATAAAGGACCGGTATCCTGAATATATTGAGAGTTCTTGCAAAGTAATATAACAAAAAAATCATATGTTTTTTAAAATTTCAAGCATATCATGAAATAGTATATCCAAATAACCAGCAAGTATATCAAAATCTAATTAATACTATTGTGCTCTGCTTAGTTGCTCAGTCATGTCCGCCTCTTTGTGACCCCATGGACTATTGCCCGCCAGACTCTTCTGTCCATGGGGGTTCTCCAGGCAAGAATACTGGAGTGTGTTGCCATGCCTTCCTCATTCAGTTCAGTTCAGTTCAGTCGCTCAATCGTGTCTGACCCTGCGACCCCATGAATTGCAGCACGCCAGGCCTCCCTGTTCATCACTAACTCCCGGAGTTTACTCAAACTCATGTCCATCAAGTCGGTGATGCCATCCAGCCATCTCATCCTCTGTTGTCCCCTTCTCCTCCTGCCCCCAATCTGTCCCAGCATCAGGGTCTTTTCCAATGAGTCAACTCTTCGCATCAGGTGGCCAAAGTATTGGAGTTTCAGCCTCAGCATCAGTCCTTCCAATGAACACCCAGGACTGATCTCCTTTAGGATGGGCTGGTTGGATCTCCTTGCAGTCCAAAGGACTCTCAAGAATCTTCTCCAACACCACAGTTCAAAAGCATCAATTTTTCAGCACTCATTATTACTCACCAAAAAATATAAATCTTAAAACCACAATAGAATAACACTTTATAGCCACTAAAATGGTAAAAGTCAAAGGACTTATAGTGTGAAGTTATTGTCAACTACTGTTGGTGTGAGTATAAGCAGATATTTGGAAAACTTACAGTTTCTACTAAATCTGCATTCCTATAATTCAGGAATTTTGCTCTTAGTTATACAAGAAATAGAAACATATGTTTGCCAAAATCTGTACATGAATATTAATAGAATTACTATTCATAATTGCTAAAAATGAGAAGCAACAAAACGTCTATCAGGAGAATGTATGAAAAACCATGGCGTGTTCATACAATGGAATAGATATAGGCAATAAAAAAAAAATTAACTACTGGTGAACAACATGGATGAAAAGCAAAATAGTTATGCTTTAAGAAACCAGATCAAAAAATTTCATAGTTCCGATTTTATTTACATTTGGTTCAAGACTGGTAAAACCAACATATTTGCAACAGACGTCAGAATAGCATTTATTTGGGGGGAGTGTAATCACTGAGAGAACTTGACAGAAATTCCTTCAATGCTGGTACTATTCTATGTTTAATTCAGTGGTGGTTATCATATAGATGCATATGTAAAAACACTTCTAGGCATATCATCAAGATGAGTACACTCTACATGTGTTACAGTATTGCAATACAAAAGTAAGAAAAATTAAAAATTAGATTTTAGTGAAAGTAAAAAGCATCGGTGAAAAGAACATAATCAAATAGGGTAAAATAATATAAGGCAAAAGCTAGAACACAAGTCCCAAATTCTCCCATCTCTGGAGCAGACCACCAGGTTATAGCTCCCTGCAGTGAAACAGCAGGCAGTGTATACTGAGGTCTGTGCCGGGCTAGGTTCACTAGAGGTCAGCTAACACTCTGAGCATCAGGCTTCAGAGCTAGCAGCCCTTCAGCTCCTGTGGTTGGCTCAACTGGTACCAAACAGGCATTAACACCTTAAAGACAGCAGAACTCTAAGCAGCCTCAGGCACCCAGCTGAACTCTCTGTAGTCCAGTCGCCTATAGCAACCAGAATAAAACTTTTGGCAGTTAGCTTTTCCCTTTCTCACCAGCAGATCTCTGGAGGATGCCTCTGGCATGGACTGACAAAACCACCATCCTTTGCCTTTTGTCCATTATTCACAATAAAGCAGTTCCATCCTTCTTTCTTATGATGGGTTTTTAGGCATTGTCAATAGGCTACCACTGTGTGTATGTGTGTGTGTGTGTTCAGTTGCTCAGTCCTGTCCGGTTCTTTGTGACTGTAGCCTATGGACTGGACTACAGTCCAAGTCATGGACTGACTGTCATGGACTGTAGCCCACCAGGTTCCTCTGTCTGTGGGATTCTCCAGGCAAGAATACTGGAGTGAGTTGCCATTTCCTTCTGCAGGGGATCTTCCCAATCCAGGGATAGAACTTGTGTCTCCTGTGACTCCTGCTTTGGCAGACAAGTTCTTTACCCCTGAGCCACCTGGGAAGTCCAAGTAATCTATTTTAGGACATTAGAAAATTACTTGTAATCCATTCAGATAGAAAAATGTGTTCAATAACTGAAAGACTATTTCAAACCTGGTGCTTAAAATTTTTATCACATTCTCAAACTTTGTTATGTAAAATGAATGAGATTAATGACCAAAGAGCTCTGTCTTTGCTTTCTGTTGCCTTAAGCTTGCTCCATGTAGATACTGGCTCAGATGCTGAGCTGAACCAAGAAATCATCATAAACTTCTGGTCTTTGCTGTCATAACCTATAATGATTAAAATAAGAGCTCTGTTTGATCATGCCTGTCTCAGCCTCTTATTCATCTCAAATTGTAAAGGGAGGCACGTTAGTATTTGTGATCATATGTTGACCAATTGAAATCTCACAGATTGTTTTCAAAAGCAAACAAAAAAGTGATTTTTAGGGATGAGTTATTGCAAAGAGTCATATAGTAACTCTTTGTCCAGTGTACATTCATACTTAATATTATCTTCATATTTATATGAGATGTTAAAATTCAGCATGTTTCTATACACATTGTCTCATTTGATCCTCATGAATTTCCACTTATTTGTTTATTTTGTGGTTGCAGAGGGTCTTCGTGGCTGCACGCAAACTTTCTCTAGCTGAGGAGAGTGGGGGCTACTCTTCACTGAGGCGTGCGGGCTTCTCACTGTGGTGGCCTCTCTTGTTGCGGAGCAGTCTGTAGGTGCATGGGCTTCAGTGGTTGCAGCATGCAGACTCAGTAGTTGTGGCACATGGGCTTAGTTGTTCTTTGGCATGTGGGATCTTCCCAGACTAGGGATCAAACCCACATCCCCTGCATTGGCAGGCGACTTTCTACCCATTATGCCACCAGGGAAGTCCGCATATTTCTACAAAGCAGGCACCATATCCACTGGGGATCCACTCAAGGTCACCAAGTAAGTGGGGGAATTGGGGTTAGGACACATATGCTTTAGTCTCTCTACTGCAATTTCTATGGTTGGTAAGATTGGACTTCCACAATCTTTTGATTTTGAACTCTCAAATTTGAGAGTTTGAACTAGAGGTGTCCTTTCCCCTCCCTTTTTTCTCCCCCTCATATTTGCCCAAAACTTTGCAATTCTTGACATTTATATAGGAAATATTCAACACACCATTCTATGAGGTAGCTGGTCATACAATGGGCAAGGATCACATGGAGATATTGTTATATTTCCCCCAAATAATAGACCCCTGTGATGAAAGTAGGGAGCTTATGAAAAAAAGGTAAACACAATTTACTTTAGGTTTAGAGAATATCAGACAAACTTATTAAATCATCAGAGAAGGAAGACAAGTGCATAACTGCCATCTCAAACACCTGGGAAGTGTCCCTTAAAAAGTGTAACATTTAGGACTTAACTCTAAGAAGGAGGCTTATTAGAAAATTTCAGTTCTCGGTAAGTTCACTCAGCATCCGAAATGAGGAAAAATACATCTTACGAACTATCACTATTTCCTACACGATTTGCTTTATTTTTCTCCATTGTTTTAGTAAGGTATAATTTTTTATTTAACAAAATTCCTCTCTTTTTTTAAGTGCTCTGTTCTGCAAATTTTGACTAACACATACAGTTGTGTATAACCACCACCCAAACAAGATAACGCTGGACTGGAGGAAGCACAAGCTGGAATCAAGATTGCCAGGAGAAATATCAATAGCCTCAGATATGCAGATGACACCACCCTTATGGCCGAAAGTGATAGATCAGCTGTTATCCTTATGGGAATCCCTTTGTGTGTTATTTGTTGTTTCTCCCTTGCTGCTTTTAATATCTGTTCTTTGTGTTTGATCTTTGTTAATTTGATTAATATGTGTCTTGGGGTGTTTCACCTTGGGTTTATCCTGTTTGGGACTCTCTGGGTTTCTTGGACCTGTGTAACTATTTCCTTCTCCATTTTAGGGAAGTTTTCAGCTATTATCTCCTCGAGTATTTTCTCATGGCCTTTCTTTTTGTCTTCTTCTTCTGGGACTCCTATGATTCGAATGTTGGGGTGTTTCACATTGTCCCAGAGGTCCCTGAGGTTGTCCTCATTTCTTTTGATTCTTTTTTCTTTTTTCCTCTCTGTTTCGTTTGTTTCCACCATTTTATCTTCTACCTCACTTATCCTATCTTCTGTCTCTGTTATTCTACTGTTGGTTCCCTCCAGAGTGTTTTTGATCTCATTTATTGCATTATTCATTTTTAATTGACTTTTTTTATTTCTTCTAGGTCCTTATTAAACATTTCTTGCATCTTCTCAATCTTTGTCTCCAGGCTATTTATCTGTAACTCTATTTTGTTTTCAAGATTTTGGATCATTTTTATTATCATTATTCTAAGTTCTTTTTCAGGTAGATTCCCTATCTCCTCCTCTTTTGTTTGACTTGGTGGGCATTTTTCATGTTCCTTTACCTGTTGGGTATTTCTCTGCCTTTTCATCTTGTTTAGATTGCTGTGTCTGGAGTGGGCTTTCTGTATTCTGGAGTTCTGTGGTTCCTTTTTATTGTGGAGGTTTCATCCAGTGGGTGGGGTTGGACGATTGGCTTGTCAAGGTTTCCTGGTTAGGGAAGCTTGCGTTGGTGTTCTGGTGGGTGGAACTGGATTTCTTCTCTCTGAAGTGCAGTGGAGTGTCCAGTAGTGAGTTTTGAGATGGGTCTATGTGTTAGGTGTGACTTTGGGCAGCCTGTATGTTGATGCTCAGGGCTATGTTCCTGCATTGCTGGAGAATTTGCTTGGTATGTCTTGCTCTGGAACTTACTGGCTCTTGGGTGGTGGTTGGTTTCAGTGTAGGTATGGAGGCTTTTGGATGGTCTCTTATTACTTAATGTTCCCTGTAGTCAGGAGGTTTTTGGTGTTCTCAAGTTTTGGGCTTAAGTCTCCTGCCAGAAAGTGAAGAAGAACAAAAGAGCCTCTTGATGAAAGTGAGAGAGTGAAAAGTTTGACTTAAAGCTCAACATTCAGAAAATTAAGGTCATGGCATCCGGTCCCATCACTTCAAAGTAAATAGATGGGGAAACAGTGGAAACAGTGCCTAACTTTATTTTTCCAGGCTCCAAAAATCACTGCAGATGAGGATTGCAGCCATGAAATTAAGATGCTTGCTCCTGGGAAGGAAAGTTATGACCAATCTAGATAGCATATTAAAAAACAGAGACATTACTTTGCCAACAAAGGTCTGTCTAGTCAAGGCCATGGTTTTTCCAGTAGTCATGTATGGATGTGAGAGTTGGACTACAAAGAAAGCTGAGCGCAGAAGAATTGATGCTTTTGAACTGTGGTGTTGGAGAAGACTCTTGAGAGTCCCTCAGACTGCAAGGAGATCTAACCAATGCATCCTAAGGGAGATCAGTCCTGGGTGTTCATTGGAGGGACTAATGTTGAAGCTGTATCTCCAATACTTTGACCACCTCATGCGAAGAGTTGACTCATTGGAAAAGACCCTGATGCTGGGAGGGATTGAGGGCAGGAGGAGAAGGGGACGACAGAGGATGAGATGGTTGGATGGCATCACCGACTCGATGGACATGAGTTGGGGTAAACTCCGGGAGTTAGTGATGAACAGGGAGACCTGGCATGCTGCGGTTCATGGGGTTGCAAGGAGTCAGACACGGTTGAGCGACTGAACTGAACTGAATCAGGATAAAGACTGATTCTATCATTCCCCGCAAATCCTATATCGTATGTTTTCTGATTTTCTACAATTACCTAAAATGTGTTGACAAATCATGATCCAGAAGCATAGAAGGTAAGCTATATATATATACACAAAATATGTAGATAATTTTCCTAACTGGTGGAGCTATATGTCTGTCAGACTCTGCAACTCTTATCACTGTTCTTGGGCACACAGCACTTGAGATCTGGAGTTATAAAGCTAAGGAATACCCTAACTTACATAAAGAAGTCTAAGAAAGATCCTTTGTCAGTAAAGTGGGACCTGATAGAGGTAGACCTCAGCTCTCTGGTTGTAAAAAAATAGATTGTCCTCTTTATTCAACACAAACTCTCCTTCATTGTCAATCATTTTTGACTTAGCCCAGTGTGAGATTTTTCTCCCTTGTATAAACACTGGTCTGATTTTACAGGAGAAATCTGTTAAAGAAGGTAATTTACAGAAATGTGCTTTACTTGTAGAAATGCTTAATTCCACAATTCTGTGATTCTAGCTGCAACTTGATCATAAAGGGATGTGAGTTTTATCAATGAGCCCAGCTATCCTGGACTGAAACCTCACAGAGGAAGAAGGGATGATTAATTGGGCAAGTAAAAATTTCCTGCTCATGGCATCTTCCAACTGTGTGTATAGCAAGCATCATTATATTTTAACATGCTGGGAACACTCGACTTGATTGAATGTTAATCAATAAAAATTCTCTTTAAAAGGATTGCTGCTGTGGGGTCTGGTCTTGTTTCCTGGAGCTGCAGAAACACACTGAGAATTCAAAGTAGAGCATACTACACGATATTTAATAAAGTGCTAATAAAGTACTCAAGAGGCACCGTCCCTTGTCTGCTAAAAATACAGTAAATTTTTCTGAGAGTTAGATTTAATATCATGTGTTTTTTCCTCCTTAAATATTTCCATTAGATCCAAGGTAGACTGACATGATAAAAATGATGAAGTGAAAATTATAGTTATCTACTGGATATCAGAAGAGAAAGAAGAGATTTACAATAAAAATAAAACTCAAAGGAATTCAAACTCCTTCCATTTACAATTAAAGCACACATTTAAGCATGAGGTTATGCAGCCTTAGTAGACAAGTTGAGCTAATTTATGAGGTTATGCAGCCTTAGCTATGAGTTGAGCTAATTTATAGGTATTTAATCAATTCCACAAGGCAGAGTCACCTGTTGTTGTTTTGTGAATGTAATATTTACATTGATAATTATAAGACTAATTTAAAATATTAAAGGAGATCTATGTGAATACGGTAAAGCCAATTATCTCTCAGACTCCAAATGATCCATATCAGATTGTGAAAACTGACCCTAGTATTCATCAACAACTTTACTTGGGACTCCAGGTGGCAGGGGAACAGGACAAAAAGAGAGGAAAGAAAAACGTAGCAAAATTTATTCTTTTTGTTTTCTTTGAGTGAAGATATCCAGAGTGTCCTATTTCATTTTTATCATCTTGGCTGAAAGCAACATAGAGCCAAAAACTCAAAATAGCATCTCGTTTAAAAGACATAGACTGCTGACCAACCAGTGAATTCCTCAATTCATATTAATTGATGAGGGTAAAAGAAGAGGCTGAAAAAAGCTGCCTTGAAACTCAACATGAAAAAAATTTAGATCATTCATCCGGTCCCATCATTTTATGGCAAATAGAAGGGGAAAAAGTGGAAGTAGTGACAGGTTTTATTTTTTTGACCTCCCAAATCACTGTGGATGGTGACCACAGCCTGAAATTAAAAGATGCTTGCTTCTTGGAAGAAAAATTGTGACAAACATAGACAGTGTATTAAAAACCAGAGGCATCACTTTGCTGACAAAGGCCCATATAATCTTTGCTTTGCATAGAAAAAGCTATGGTTTTTCCAGTAGTCATGTACGGAGGTGAGAGTTGGACCATAAAGAAGGCTGAGCACCGAAGAATTAATGCTTTTGAACTGTGGTGCTGGAAAAGATTCTTGAGAGTTTCTTGAACTACAGGAGATCAAACCAGTTAATCCTAAAGGAAACCAACCCTGAGTATTCAATTGGAAGCACTGATGCTGAAGTTGAATCTCCAATATCTTGGCCACCTGATGAGAAGAGTTGACTCATTGGAAAATACCTTGATGCTGGGAAAGATTTGAAGGCAAAAGGAGAAGGGAATGGCAGAGGATGAAATGATTAGATACTATCACTGACTAAATGGACATGAATCTGAGCAAACTCCAGGAGATATTGGAGGACAGAGGAGGCTGGCGTGTTGCAGCTCACGGGGTCATAAGGAGTAAAACAAAACTTAGGGACTGAACAAAAACAATTTTTTTTTTTTTAGTTCTCATGCATTTCTCCCACCCCCAGCACAGACACATTTTTTTTTTTTCAAAGTTAAAGGCCATCACATGACTGTTTTTTCTCTCTTTAAAAGCTGAGTTTGCTCAAGGATCAGCCCACACAAATGACAGAACTGAAGGATTATGGCCATGTTTCTGATCTCCCAACAGCAGGGAACAACTTTGTTGAGTTCAGTGAGTAGTTTTCTCCTGAAAAAAAAAAAAAAAATCCATTAAACTCAAACTTCTTAGAGGAAGTAATGACCATGTAAAAAGAGATATTTGTTAGCTGACAATATTTATTGAGCACCTAATTGACAGTGTCTGTACAATTTTCTCTAAGCTCTATCCTGCCTGTCTTTGAAGAGGGGAAAAGAAAGTATCATTTTCTCAATTGTCATGAGTTAAAACTCTTATTAAAAATATAAAAGAAGTGTTTGGTAGAGTAAATATGTTTTGAAAAGAATGAAAACTTCATTCACTACTCAGCAGTGTATACTTAAAATCCAACACCTTATTTACTACTGTTCAGCATCTTTAAATAGCTCTCTCAGTCTTCTACTTCTGTCTTCCTATCTCCTCCTCTGACTCTGATGCTCCTGTACTCCTCTTGAACCCAGCCAGATAACTCAAGATAATCCCCTCATCTCATCCCCTGAACAATACATATATCTGCAAGGTCCCTTTTGCCATGTAAAATAATATATATACAGGTATCAGGGATTAGGATGTGGATAATTTTGGAGGCGCCATTATTCTGTCAACCCCATATGCTAGCTGCTAAGCTGTTTTTCTTTGGTGACAAACCCACTCTTCTGTATCTTTGATTAGAGATAATGGAACTTTGCAAACTGCGTTTTTGCTTTAGTAATTGGTTCTATGTTAGGTTATGCCAATAGGGGGCATTAAAGGATATTGGGAGACAAGAAGAAGGGACTGAATTCTTTCTGTGTATCTTGATGCTGTTACTGGCATTGCGCTAGCAATGGTCCTCACTGGCGATAGCAGATGATGCAGAGCCTAGCTTTTTTCCAGATTCCCAGAATGGCCACACTTTCACATTTCACATTACCCTCAGACTACCCACAGAAGCTGGGCGATGACCTCTTGAGAGATTGAAATCTCCACTCATTAGAGCCACTGCTCCAAACATCTGCGTTCTCTGATAACCTCAAATTACTTTATTTGTTTCTCCAACCCTAGAGATGACAGCAGTTTCTTGCAATAATTACCATAATATTCATTTTTAGACTTTTCAGTTCTCCAACATCTGTTTAATCATTTCCCTACATTAAAATCTCTTGGTTGGAATACCCAATATACTTTTGGTTCCCTGATACATTTGCAGTATAATCAGATTTTCAAATCTCCTAACAAATAGGTACAAAATTAAAGAGTGATAGTAGCCTTAAAAGAAATGAATCAGAATAGCTGTGAGGGAAGACAAATGGTCTCAAGTTTGACTGATGCTGATTGTTTTGTAGGATACATTATAGTAATGAAAGAAAAGTCTATCTTCCCAACAAAATCATTTCACAGCATTATAAGGTTAACATTTTCTTTTTAATATGAAGCAAGCAAAATCCAAAAGACATTCACTCTTGTTTAGATTTATTTTAAAGTGAAAAAATCATTTAAGGAAATACAATACAGAATTATTAGAAAGTCTTGATCCATCTTAAAGCTTAAAATATACAAAAAATGGTTTAGTTTGGCAAGATTTAATTCAATACTTATGTAATTTTTAATACCAGTAGTTTAATGGTTCATCTTAGTGAAGTTACTAATAAAATTTCACAGGCACACATATATTTGTGCACACATGCATGAAAAAGAGAGATTTATAAATTATATTGTCTTACAGTCTTGAAACAAGCTGCCAAAGAAACAATCCATTTGAATTTCTAGATTGTATTATAGTAAAACCACACTCACAATTTATGACCTCATTTACAATATCGTATGTTTGAACATCCTTTAGATTACACTCTCGCCAGAGATAAATGCACTTGACATAAAATAGTAATGTTTCAATCATGGAAATGTGATCTTAATCCTGTTTAAATCTGCTTTTTATACTCTGACATTAATTAGCAATCCAGAGCCCTTTCTAAGCCTCCACACCCAGTCTTTGAAGAGGTTATTTATCAGATAGGAATGATGCTTGTCTAAGAGTGCACTTCTCTTAATGGACCTAATATCATTATTTTTAAAATATCCAGATCCTGGCCATTCCCCCTCTCTCCCCCACCCTCTGCTCACCTCAATGGCCTGTATAGCTCTTTGAAGTCATTGAGACACTGGGAGGAGATGAGGTGATTATCAATCTAACAGAAGTCAAAACAATCCAGTGCATATGCAATAAAAAGCAACACTTTGGGGGCTGGGTGGAAGGAGTTTGGAACCTAGAGCCAGTCCCATGGAGGGTTACCATATATAAAGGTGGGTTACATGAACAATGGAGTTTAAAGGGAAAAGTATTTCGGAGAAGGCAATGGCACCCCACTCCAGTACTCTTGCCTGGAAAATCCCATGGATGGAGGAGCCTGGTAGGCTGCAGTCTATGGGGTCGCTAAGGGTCATATACAACTGAGTGACTTCCCTTTCACTTTTCAATTTCATGCATTGGAGAAGGAAATGGCAACCCACTCCAGTGTTCTTGCCTGGAGAATCCCAGGGACAGAGGAGCCTGGTGGGCTGCCGTCTATGGGGTCTCACAGAGTTGGACACGACTGAAGCGACTTAGCAGCAGCATTTCCCAGAAGGAAAAACTGAAGTGGCATGTGTATGTATGCATGTTTATGTGTGTGTATAGATTAGAAGTGGAGAAGGAAATGGAAACCCACTCCGGCATTCTTGCCTGGAGAATCCCATGGAGAGAGGAGCCTGCTGCGCTACCCTCTCTAGAGCTCAGTCGGTAAAGAAGCTGCCTGCAATGCAGAAGCCCTGGATTCGATTCCTGGGTTGGGAAGATTCCCTGGAGAAGGAAATGACAACCCACTCTGGTATTCTTGCCTGGAGAATCCCATGGACAGAGAAGCCTAACAGGCTATAGTCCCTGGGGTCGCAAGAGTTGGACGTGACTTAGTGATTAAACCAAAACACCACCAACATTCTTGCATTCCAATCTGCGGTCTAGTGCTAGTAATAAGAGACCCAGGGACTGTAATAGAGGTGCAACTGTATAGATTATTTCTCACCTGCTGCTGCTTGAGACACTGCCCATCCTTGAACTGCAACTTCCTCCTTAAAGCACAGAGCCTCATGGTTAACAGAGTTTTCCTTACCAATAAGAGAGGCTTGTTTACTGAGAATATAATTGGGTTTCCCTGGTGGCTCAGAAGACAAAGAATCTGCCTGCAATGTGGGAGACCTGGGTTTGATCCCTGGGTTAGGAAGACCCCCTGGAGGAGGGCATGGCAACCCACTCCAGTATTATTGCCTGGAGAATCCACGTGGACAGAGGAACCATGGATTCACAGAGTCGGACAGGACTCAGAGGCTACACACAACATGATAAGAGAAGTTATTCCATTGCCTAAAATGTTGACCCACCATACAAACGACTTGATGGTCTGATACTATGCAATATAAGAGATTCACAATGTATACTAGTTAGAAAAGAAAGGAAAAGTTCTATGGATAAATATTAATTTTAGTTTGAAAATATAGAAGTAAGAAGGAAGACTGTCCTTGGAGTTTAAATTCTGGAGGGATGGTTTCAAACTTGAAAATATCTGGATTCAAAGAAGGAATCAAAAGACAGAAGAGCAAAACCCATTACAAATTAATTTTAAATTTATAAACCAGATTCACGATTCAAACCTATAGGCAAAGGTCTAACTGCAAAGCTTGGTGCTGGGCCCAGACTGCAATAACTCCTTCACCTTAATGTTATAAGACAGTGAGCATGGGAAAAATGAAATTATTGGAATAATATTTATTAAGGGATAGAAAAAGGCTATGGTTGTGGAAAGAAGATTTGAGCATAATTATAGCCAAATGACAAGTCATTTTGAATGGTTATGAATTTATTCATTGAAATTTTTGCATTTCTCTGATGACTCAATTGAAAATTCAAGCCTACAGAGGGGTCCTTGGGCACTGATGGGTTAATGCTTTTTAATCTTCATATGAGGATCTAATAGCATCACATACATAATGTGTCGCTTACCCTAGTGCCGACAGTATATATAGTAATGACTCAGCATGGGTGCGTGTTAAGTTGCTTCAGTCATGTCTGACTTTTTGCAACCCCATGGACTGTAGCCCACCAGGCTCCCCTGTCCATGAGATTAACTGTACCTAACATTATTAGTGTGTCTGTAGTCTTCTCCGGGAGTGATTTTCAGAGAATAAATGATAGGGAGCCTGAAACACTGAGTGAAATGTGGTTGATGAAGTTCCCTTTTAATTATTGTCAGATGAAGTTATATTTTCCAACACTACTTTTTAAATTTTTTAATTATTTTAAAATATTATCTTTCATTTTCTTTTGCCCTGGTATGTGTCTTTGAAGATTAAACAAAAATTTACCTCTTGTGTGTGATTTCTGTTGAAATGATATATACTGCCAGAATATCTTAATGAAAAAAGAAAAAAATCAAACCTTACTAATAGAAGCAAGACATCTGGATAATTGAAGGAATCACCCCATTTTCATCTGGGTGTTGTATCAAACAGTAGTTTTAGGCACAGCTACACAATAGAAAGTGAAGTGAAGAGGAACAAGCTAATTAGTGTTGTCAAATAAACAGGAATCTAGAGGTGCCAAATTTGTATCTTCATCCAAATAATCAGTCAAGGTTTTTACAGTCATTGTATTAACTGGATAATTTTCAAATTTCATGTAACATTTGTTTGTTTCTCTTCTTTGCTTTCCCTACTTTTAGCACATAATAGTTTCTGCTTTTCTTCTTCTCTGCTCATTGCTTGCAGTATAGATTATACAGATTTGTCTATCACCTAAACTTCAAATGGTTAATATTTGTCAGTGACAGATACTTAAAATTATCCTGTGTTAGTCTGAAACACTGTGCCATATTACTAATTAGCTGACATGACAATATTTACTTCACATTAAAGCTATCTGCATAATTTCTAAATCATTTATATCTCAATTACCCCTATAACTATTAACTCCAGCAAACGTCCTACCATCAAATCAAACCACTAAAAAACTAGAAGTGGAAATGTGCTTATTTCATATTGCCTTACTATCATTTCCAACAGGTATTTTGTAGAGTTTAGTTTAAAATTTCATTTTTAACTAGGTGAAGGATTCCCAATCTCCTTTAGAGTAATTGTAAGAAACTGCAGTCCATTCAAATGCAGTTTTTTAAAATGCTGAATTTTCCAAACTCTGTGTCTCTTAGGTATAAACTAGGTTTTTTTGTTTTTTTTTAATACTGGTCAAATAAAATAAGAATGGCATGAATAATCATAATAGATGTATTCTTTTAAATCTTAGTAATAAAATTTAATAGTGAGGAATAATGAGTAATATCTTGTGGGAAATTATACCAACAATTGCCATGTGTGAAGAATTTAAGTTTTGTAACTTCACAGAGTATATGATAATGCTGGGTTATAATTTCCTTGCTATAAACTCTTTGAAGTAGAAAGTAACTTACTTCCCTGTTACTAGCCCATGCACACTGGGACATTCTTCCTTAACAGCCTGCAGGTGTCCACATTCCCTAGTCATAACCTTATTCATTTTACTGAAGAATACTTGATTTATAACATTGTGTTAGCTTCTGGTATGTAGCAAAGTGATTCAGTTATACATGCCGCTGCTCCGTCGCTTCAGTCGTGTTTGACTCTTTTGCGACCCTAGGAACTGAAGCCCACCAGCCTCCTCTGTTCATGGGATTCTCTGGGCAAGACGGCTGGAGTGGGTAGCTGTTCCCTTCTCCAGGGGATCTTCCCAACCCAGGAATCAAACTCAGGTCTCCTGCATTGCTGCAGATTCTTTACCAGCTGGACCACAAGGGAAGCAGTAGTAGATGAGATGGTTAGATAGTGACACTGACTCAATGAATTTGATCAAACTCCGGGAGATGGTGACCGACAGGGAAGCCTGGAGTGTGGCAGTCCACGGGGTTGCAAAGAGTCAGACTTGACTTAGTGACTGAACAATAACAGTTTATATCTGCTAATCACAAACTAATTTATCCTTACCCCATCTACCCTCTTTGGTAACCATAATATTGCTTTCTATGTCTATGAGTCTGTTTCCATTTTGTAAAGTTCATTTGTATCTGTTTCCTTAGAGTCCACTTATAAGTGATATCACATGATAATTTGTCTTTCTCTGTATGATTTGCTTTACTTAATATGATCATCTCTAGGTCAATTTGTGTTGTGACAAGTGGCATTATTTCTCTTTTTTTAATGAAGAAGTTATATTCCTTTGCATATAAGAGTCACATCTTCTTTATCCATTCATCTGTTGATGGACATTTAGTTGCTTCCACACTTTGGCTATTGTAAATTAGTGCTGCTATGAACATAGAAGTGCATGAATCTTTTTGAATTAGAGACTTTTTTCAGATATATGCCCAAGGTTGGGGTTGCTAGGTCACATGGTAACTCTATTTTTAGCTTTTAAAGAAATTTCCATACTGTTTTTCATGATGGCTGCACCATTTTCTATCCCCACCAACAGTATAGGAGGGTTCCCTTTTCTCCACTCCTTCTTCAGCGTTTATTATTTGTAGACGTTTTGATGATGGTCATTCTGACCAGTGTGATGTGATACCTCGCTGTAGTTTTGATTTGCATTTCTCTAATAATTAGCTATGTTGAGTATCTTTTCATGTGTTTCTTGATAATATGTATGTCTTCTTTGGAGAAATGTCTATTTAGGTCTTTGACCCATTTTTAAAATTGGGTTATTTATTTATTTTATTGTTGAGTTATATAAACTGCTTGTATATTTTAGAAATTAATCCCTTGTCAGTCACATTGTTTGCAAACATTTTCTCCCAGTCTGTATGCTGTCTTTTGTTTCATTTATGTTTTCCTTTGCTGTGCAAAAGCTTAAGAGTCTGATTATATCCCATTGTTTATTTCCACTTTTATTTTTATTGCCTTGGGAGACTGACCTAAGAAAACATTGTTACTATTCAGAGAATGTTTTGCCTATGTTCTCTTCTAGGAGTTTTATGGTGCAATGTCTTATAAGTTTTTAAGTCATTTTGAATGTATTTTTGGGTATGGTGTGAGGGAATGGTGTAATTTCATTGATTTAAATACGGCTGTCAAGTTTTCCGAACACAGCTTGCTGAGACTGTCTTTTCTCCATTGTATATTCATTATATTTTCAGTCATAACTATGTTCCCTTCGGTAGCTCAGCTGGTAGAGCGGAGGACTGTAGATGCCTGTCTGTGGCCATCCTTAGGTCGCTGGTTCGATTCCGGCTCGAAGGAGAAAGGTTTTATATTTATCAATGAAACAGAATAGATAGCCCAGAAATAAACCCACATGCCTCCAGTCAATTAATCTTTGACAAAGGAGACAAGAATGTACAATGGAGCCACAACTTTAAATACTGCATTTTTGAATTTCCATGCAAATTCAAGATTAGTCTTATGATTCTTTGTGTCTGCAAACCAGCATTATTTACTTTGAGAACTGTGCCATTTTTCAGTGTTCTGACTCCATGGGTTTTCTGCCAAAGCCATTAATTTGGAGGTTGCGTGCTTACTAATTTTTCTGTTTTAGGAAGGTAGCTCCATAATTTCCTCATCCCCCAGCGATATTTATGTGGGGCGTCCTTTTGGATTATATTTCTTAGCTCCTATTCTCTTCCTTGTACTTTACAAATTAATCACTCAACCTGGGAAATAAGGCATCTAGGCATTTTTAGTGTCCTTTCAGAATTGTTTGTCAGTTGCTATGTGATTTATTACAGATTTTGGCATTCATCTCTTCTTGGTTCACAATTGTCTTTGTTGGGCCAGGAAAGACATTTTGTGTTTGGCTCTTAACCATTCTGTGTTGATGACAGTTTGTCTGTATTTGATGTCATAAACATTTTGTAACACTTTCTGTAGGGCATGTAAAGGCAAGTTTATACGCAGGTTTTTCATACAAGCTATCAAAGATACTCTGCCTCCATATATAGCCTTTAGTGTTCAGTCCAAATATTATATAATTATTAAATAGCATGCATTCTTATATCTTAGAACTATGCTATTTTTCTATAGTAACTGTAAAAAAGTCCTTATATGTATTTTCAGACATATCTGAAAATGTTCTTAGCATTTTGGTCAAATGACATTTCTAAACCATATGTAATAATGAAATGAAATTATATTATTGCCTATATGGGAAGGTAAAAAATATGTCTTGTATAAGTGTGATACACAATAAAATAATTTAGTCATCATTTGGTTTTACTTAGTGTATAGTAGACAAAATGAGGCCTAGGTCTTAGGCTTGACTTTTTAAATCAAAGATGTATGCATTTTCATTTACTTTTTCCAAAAAAGACTAATGTTTTGATTAAAAAAAAGTACACAAGCTTCAATCCTTTTAAAAGATCTTTAGGCTATAAAGAATAAATGCAGTGATTACAATATATATAGATTCAAGGAAATCAATTTTCTCTTCAATATTGTATTCATATAGTAATTGCAGAACCAGAGGGTGTGGTTACCTTTAACTTAAGATGTTTATGTTTGTAAACTTTTAATTTCATTTTTTACAATTTTCCAACAAGTTGTATAAATAAGTGCACATATATTTCCCTACATACAACTTGAGTTAAGAAACAGAATTTAAAGTATTCCATTTACATCGTATCTAGGATACTAATCAGTGAGTTGAGAAAAATCTCAGTTCATTCATTAATTGGTGATTTTTAAAATCTGAATTGATTGATTAACTTAATATATCAAAATATTTTGGATTAAATATTATCATACATGGAATTTGCTCTAAAATCATTCAATTTGAAATAGCAGTGTGTGAAAAATAAAAGCTTCCCATGAGCTAATAGTTATTGAGTCTGAATGATGAGTATGTGAAGGTTTATTTACTGTTCTCTGCGCTTCTGCAAGTGTGTGAAATTTTTCATGATGAAATATATTAAAAGACACCAAGTAATAAGATAGCTGTGACTGCAAATTACCAAAATGTTTGTTATTTACCACCAGAGCAGTGTAGGTTTACAAAAGTTGGCCATCATAAACATACACTCAGAGCAAATTATGAATCTGTTCACGTTCAGCACTAGAGTTGTGGACAGCTACTCTGAGTGTAGTTTATAGCTTAGATACAGGATCCTGTAAGTTTACGCATTTACTAAGACAAATACAGGATTTAGCCAAAGGTGTAGTCTTAAATGATGCTAGAATGGTAGTCAGAGAAATGAATAAAAGCACAAATAGTCTTTGAGTCTAATTCTTTGTTTTTCTGTGTTGAGCATTTTCCAGAGCTCCTAGAACAGCCAGATACTTGTCCTTCCTGTGTCTCACACTGTGTCCAAATTTCTGACACTATCTCCCGTTGCTGATCTGTAGTTCTAGGGCTAAGGCTAGACTGAGAGCTCATTATCTGACTTTTCTTCTCACAATCTCTTTCTCTCAGGTGTTACTTCTGTCCCACAGCATTACCTTTGCCTGTCAGACAGCCCTAGATATAGATGATTGCCTTTGGGATTTGCAAGAAGAGACTGAAAAGAAATGCAAATTGAGTGAGTTATTCTGCAGCAGGGATTATCATTGCTCCTGTGTACCTTGGAAACTATTTGAGAATGGCAGGATAGAAAAGGTTTTGCAGGGTATACATGTGCATGAACACACATGAGTTTGTGCATGCAGGCATAACAATTGCTTTATTGCATCAATCTGTTCATGCCATAAAATGTAAGCGAAAATTTTATTGATGAAGAGTACATATCAAAGTTTTCAATGTCATCAATCATTTGCAAAGGTCTACTAGACTAGCACTCTTGGAGCTCCAAATAAATCAAGTTGGGCTGTGTCCTTCTACTTATTGGTGGGAGAGAAAAACAGTCCCTGACATCTAGGATTTCTGGTATTATCAGCCAGGCCTTGGTGTTCACCTGTTAAACACATTCATGGAACATTGACACTGGACAAGGCCACTCCAAGACCTTGAGCAACTGCAACAAATAAGAACATGAACTCTCTGTAATCATGCCTGAAAACAGATAAAACATTAGTGTATATATCACAAAAATGATCTGATGTACCCTACTCTAATGAGTAACTCTTGCTTCTTTATTTCTTATAGCTCTAGCCTTAGTCTAGTATCTCCTCCTTCTAGATAAGATTTAAGAAGGTACTCATTGAATTACTCCCTACACCACTTCCTGACAGAATCCAAATCAAAGCAAAGCCCAACTTCCTTAAGTCCTCCCCAAATCTCCAAATATAAGAGAAAGTCCTATAATATGTACTTTCCAACACCCTCTTACTTATATGGCCTAGGGTTTCCATGATGTAGATTCTTCCTTGCTACAAAAAGCTATACATCCAACTTGTATAATTTCAGGTATGTTCTTGGCAATCATTGGCTAGAGGATAAACTATTATTAAAGGGTTACAATGGGACCCTTATTATTGGTGAAGCAAGCATGTTTCTTCTCTCCAACCATCATTTGTCATTAGCTTTTAAAATTGTGACAAAATATACATAACATAAAATTTACCGTCTTATTTATTTTCAAGTGTAAAACTCAGTGGCCTTAAGTTCTTTCACATCATTGTGCAACTACTACCATTATCCATCCATCAACTTTTTAATGATCCTAAACTGAAACTCTATATCAGTTAAACAGTCCTCATTCTCCACTCTTCCAGCCCTTCATAGCACTGTTCTACTTTCTGTCTCTATGAATTTGATTATTTCAGGTACTTTAACATAAGTTAAATCATAGAATATTTGCCCTTTTATGTTTGGCTTGTTTCATTTAGTATATTGTCTTCAGAGTTCATCTGTGTTGTAGCAGGTATCAGAAGTTCCTTCCTTTTACAGGTTGGGGACCTCCCTGATAGTCCAGTGGCTCAGAATCTGACTGCCAATACAGGGACATAGGTTTGATCCCCGGTCCATAAGATCCCACATGCCATGGAGCCACTAAGTCTGTACTCTACAACTACTGAAGCTTAGAGCCTTTGAGCTAAAACAAGAGAAGCCACTGAAATGAGGAACCTGGGCATTACAATGAAGAGAAGTCCTTGCTTGCTGCAACTGGAGAAAGCCTTCACACAGCAGTGAAGATGCAAGGCAGCCAAAAACATATAAATTAAAAATAAAGGTTGAATAATATTTTATTATATGCTTATACTACATTATATTTATCCATTCATCTGTCAATGGATATTTGAGTTGTTTCAACTTTTTACAATTGTGTATAATGCTCCTATGAACACTGTATAGTTATGGTCATATATATATATATATATATATATATTTTAGTAATGAGAAGTAGAATAGTTTCAGGATTTTTTCTGACTCTACATGTAAACCTAAAGCATTCTCCCTCTTCTTTCCCAGGCTAACCTCCACACTCAGCAATTTGCATGCTCTGGGAAATCAAACATTTTGAGTGATGACCCCTGGAAATCTAGAAGTGTACATCATGTTATTTTCAAGTGTGACCACAGACTTCACCAAGATAGAAATAAGGATGGAAAGAATGAGAGGAAAAGAGTTTAGAGAGGCAAAACAATTTTTGTTTCAAAATATATTTCAAAACTAAGTTATGATGAAAGATGGCAGAGAAGTAAGATGGGGAGATTGCCTTCCTACCAACAAATACATCAAAAATTCATTTGAGCATGGAACAACTCCTACAGAACAACTTCTGAACAACAGCAGAAGACCCCAAACTTCCAAAAAGACAAGACAATCTCCTTAGAATGAGGCAGGGCAAAAGATAAAGACATAGGAAGAGACAAAGGGTTTCAGGATGGGCATTTGTACCCCAAGAGAGAGAGTTTTGAAAGAGGAAAATTTTCTGCATACTTAGAAACACTCTTATGGATGGGGATGGGGAGAACTTTGAAATCTTGGAGTGAAGTGCAACAGCGGGGGCTCAGAGGCCAAAACAGAAAATGCATCACAGAAATCGCTGCCAAACAGCACTTCTCAGCAGAGAAGTGGCTTGCTAGTCTCAACCTACTGCAGAGGCTAGGGGTGGGGAGCTGAGGCTCAGGCACAGGTGTCAGATCCCAGGGAGAGGTTTGGGGTTAGCTGTCATGAGGATACTCTGAGGGGGCTGCGTTGACACATTGGAGGGGGTCCAAAGAAAAGACTAAGTGTCTCAGAGTGGCAAGAAGTCATTGTCACTGGGATACTAATGCCACACTTGCAGACAGTGGCTGAGTCCCCACTGGCAGCCTCCACAACCCCAAATCAAAACTGGTCAGAGCAGCAGTTGCAAAATTAGATGTAACTGCCACTTCTAAAGCCAGGAAAGTGCCTGAGACAGAAGACAAAAAGACGTTGATGCAATCCCGACTCCAGAGGTGGCAGATACCACCAAGCTGTGAGCAGGCACAGGTTACTACCCACACCTTCCTGGGAGCTTAAACAGCTAGATTCTTCCTAGGGTCCCACAGCCTGAGACCAACTCCTCTGGGAGAGCACCGGACATGCCTCAGATTGTAACAGCATCCAGCAGGTCTCTACTGCTGCAGGCAATTCCAATTGTGCCATAGGTACATCCCAGTTGTGGCTGCCATATTCTCCCTTTTCCCCAGCTCAAGTGAAGAAGTGAGCCTTAGTAAGCCTTGACCTTAGCCCCCTTGTGTCTGGGTGGGGAACAGACTTTGGACTTTAGGGGCAACTGTGAACTTTAAGAGCAAGTATAAGCTGGAATAAGGCCAGATCTGAGACTGAGCTGACCCCAGCCTGCCTACAACAGGTTCGGAGACCTTTCTAGAAATCTTGGAGGATGTTGGTGTGAATGGCGCTGGTGTTCTGGACAGTTGAGTGTTGCCTTCATCAACAGTCTTGGGTGTTTGTCTTCTGTGCTGTGTGTTTGTGAGGTCTTGGCGCTACAGTGGAGGTCAGGTATTAACTCCTGAGGTGGGAGACCCAAGCTCAAGACTTTGATCCACCAGAGAACCCTTGACTCCAGGGAACATTAATAGGTGAGACCCCTCTGACAGGTCTTCATCTCAACACTAAAACCTAGCCCCACCCAAAAGCCAGCAAGTTCCAGTGGCGGATGCCCCATGCTAATTCTTCAGCGAAACAGGGACACAGCCCTGCACATTAGCAGACAGGCTGCGCAAAGCCATACCAAACCCATAGACACTGCAAAGCACACTACTGGTCATGGCACTGTCCTTCAGAGAGACAAGATCCGTCTCCAGTCACTAGAACGAAGGCAAAAGTATCCCCAACCAGGAGAAGCTTCACAAAGCGCTGGTCCAACCCCACCCACGGAGGGCAGATTCCACAATTAAGAGAAACTATGACCTTCCAGTCCACAGAAAGGAGACCTCAAATACAGTAAACTAAACAAAATGAAAAGGCAGAAACATGCAGTAGATGAAGGGATATGGTAAAAATCCACAAGACCAAACAAACGAAGAGGAAATAGGCATTCTCCTGAAAAAGCATTCAGAGTAATGATATTAAAGATGATCCAAAATCTTGAACATAAAATGGAGACATGGATAAACAGACTGGAGGCATGGGTCAAGAAGATGCAAGAAATGTTTAACAAGGATCTAGAAGGATTAAAGGATAAACAATCAATAATGAACAACACAATATCTGAGATTAGAAATATACTGGAGAGAAGCAACAGTAGAGTAAATGAGACAGAAGAACAGAAAATGAGTTGGAAGATAAAATGATAGAAATAACTGAAGCAGAACATAATAAAGAAAAAAGAATAAAAAGTAATGAGGATAGTCTCAGAGACCTCTGGGACAACATTAAGTGTAGTCACATTGACTCATAGGGGTCCCAGAAGAAGACAAAAGGAAGGGGCATGAGAAAATATTTGAGGAGATTATAGTAAAAAAAGTACCTAAGATGGGAAAGGAAATAGCGACCCCGGTCCAGAAAGTCAAGAGAGTTTCATACAAGATAAACCCAAGGAGAAGCACACCAAGACAAGTTTGATATTAATCAAACTAACCAAAATTAAACACAAAGAACAAATATTAAAAAGCAGCAAGGGAAAAGCAACAAATAACATACTAGGGGATCCCCATAAGGCTAATAGTTGGCCTTCAACAGAAATTCTGCAGGCCAGAAGGGAATGAAAGGATACACTTAAAGTGATGAAAGAGGAAGATTGACAACCAAGACTACTCTACCCAGCAAGAATCTCTTTCAGATTTTAATGAGAAATCAAAAATTTACAGACAGGAAAACAAGAGAATTCAGCACCACCAAACCAGCTCTACAACAAATGCTAAAGGAGCTTCTCTAGACAAGGAACACAAAAAGGAAAGGCATGCATAACAAATCCCAAAGAATAAAACAAATCATAACAGGATTATGCATATTGATAACTACCTTAAATGTAAATGAGTTAGGTGCTCCAACCAAAAGACAGAGATTGGCTGAATGGATACAAAAATAAACACCCTATATATGCTGTCTATAAGAGATCCACATCAAATCTAGGGACATATGCATACTGAAAGTGAGGGGCTGGAAAAAGATATTCCATGTTAATGGGAATCAAAACAAAGCAGGAGTTGCAGCACTCAGATAAATTAGATTTCAAACTAAAGATGGTTAAAAGAGACAAAGAAGGACACTATATAATGAACAAGGAATGAATCCATAAAGACGATATAACAATTATAAATATATATGCAACCAACTTAGGAGCACCTCAGTACATAAGCCAAATGCTAACAACTATTAAAGGGGAAATCAACAGTAACACAATAACACTGAGGGACTTTAATACCTTACTCACATCAATGGACAGATCACCCAAACAGAAGATTAATAAGGAAACACAAGCTTTAAACGATACATTGGACAAGTTGAACCTAATTGATATCTACAGGCATTTCATCCAAAAACAATAGATTTCACTTTTTTTTTTTTTTTTTAGTGCACATGGAATATTCTCCAGGATAGATTACATCCTGGGCCACAAATCAAGTTTTGGTAAATTTTTAAAAAGTGAATAATTCAAGCATCTTTTCTGACCACAATGATGTAAGGTTAGATATTAACTCTAGGGGAAAAAACTATAAAAAACACAAACACTTGGAGGCTAAACAATACACTTCCGAATAACCAACAGATCACTGAAGAAATCAAAAAGGAAATAAAAATATGCCTAGAAACAAATGACAATGAAAACTTGACAGTTCAAAGCCTATGGGATGCAGTGAAAACAGTTAAGAGGGAGGTTTATAGCAATATAAACTTACTTCAAGCAACAAGAGAGCCATCAAATAAACAACCTAATCTTACACCTAAAGCAACTAGAAAAAGAACAAAAATCCCCCCAAAGTAGAAAGGAAGAAATCATAAAGATCAGAGCAGAAATAAATGGAGAGAAATGAAGGAGACAACAGCAAAGATCAATAAAACTAAAAGCTGGTTCTTTGAGAAGATAAACAAAATTGACAAACTGTAAACCAGACTAGTTAAAAAAAAAAAGCTCAAATGAATAAAATTGGAAATGAAAAAAGAGAAGTTACAACAGATAACACAGAAATACAGAGGATTATGAGAGACTATTATGAGCAACTATATGTCAATAAAAATGGACAGCAGGGAAGAAATGAACAAATTCTTAGAAAAATGTAACCTTTCAATACTGAACTAGGAAGAAATAGAAATTATGAACAGACCAATCACAAGCATGGAACTCAAAATGGTAATAAAAAATCTTCTAACAAACAAAAGCCCAGGGCCAGATGGCTTCACAGGTGAATTCTACCAAAAGTTTAGAGAAGAACTGACATCTGTGCTGCTCAACTCTTCCAAACAATTTCAGAGGAAGAAAACTCTCAAACTCATTCTGTGAGGCCACCATCACCCTGATACCAAAACCAGACATAGATGCCACAAAAAAGAAAATTACAGGCCAATCAGTGATGAACATAGATGCAAAAATCCTCAACAAAATTCTAGTAAACAGAATCTAACAGCACATTAAAAAAGATCATACATAATGATCAAGTATGCTTTATCCCAGGGATGCAAGGATTCTTCAATGTATGCAAATCAATCAGTGTGGTACACCATATTAACAAATGGAAAGATAAAAAACATATGATCATTTCAATAGATGCAGAGAAAGCCTTTGACAAAATTTAATACCCTTTTATGATAAAAACTCTCCAGAAAGTAGGCACAGAAGGAACATATCTCAGCATAATAAAGGCCATATATGACAAACCCACAGTAAACATTATTCTCAGTGGTGAAAAACTGGAAGCATTTCCTCTAAAATCAGGAACAAGACAAGGGTGCACCCTCTCACCACTATTATTCAACATAGTTTTGGAAGTCCTAGCCACAGAAATCAGAGAAGCAAAGGAAATAAAAGGAAACCAGATTGGAAAAGAAGAAGTAAAACACTCACTGTTTGCAGATGAAATGATTCTCTATATAGAAAACCCTAAAGATGTTACCATAATATTACTAAAGCTAATCAATGAATACAGTAAAGTTGCAGGATATAAAATTAATAAATAGAAATCCCTTGCATTCCTATGCACTAACAATGAAAAATCAGAAAGAGAAATTAAGGAAACAATCCCATTCAACATTGCAACAAAAAGAATAAAATACTCAGGAATAAATTTAACTAGAGACAAAAGACCTATATGCAGAAAACTATGAAATGCTGATGAAAGATATCAAAATGACACAAACAGATGGAGAGATATATCGTGTTCTTGGATTGGAAAAATCAATATAGTGAAAATGACTATACTACACAAAGCAATCAACCTATAGATTCAATGCAAACCCTATCAAACTACCAATGGTATTTTTCACAGGACTAGAACAAACAATTTCACAATTTGTATGAAAACACAAAAGGCCCCAAATAACCAAAGCAGCCTTGAGGAAGAAGAATGGAGCTGGAGAAATCAACCTCCCTAACTTCAAAATGTACTACAAAATTACAGTCATCAAGACGGCATGGTACTGGCACGAAAACAGAATTATAGACCAATGGAACAACATAGAAAACCTGGAGATAAGTCCTTCCATGCACCTACTGGCACCTTATTTATGAAAAAGGAGGCAGAAATATACAATGGAGAAAAGGCAGTCTCTTCATTAAGTAGTGCTGGGAGAACTGGTCAGTTACATGTTAAAGAAGGACATTAGAATATTTCCTAACACCATACACAATAATAAACAGATAATATATTAAAGACCTAAACATAAGGTCAGAAACTACAAAATTTTTAGAGGAAAACATAGGCAGAACACTCTCTAACAAAAATCACAGCAAGATCCTCTATGACCCACCTCCTAGAGTAGTGGAAATAAAAACAAAAATAAACAAATGGGGCCTAATTAAACTTCAAAGCTTTTGCACAGTAAAGGAAACTATAAACAAGGCAAAAAGACAATGCTCAGAATAGGAGAAAATAATGGCAAATGAAACAACTGATAAGGGATTAATCTCCAAAACATACCAGCAGCTCATGCAGCTCAATACAAGAAAAACAATCAACCCAATCACAAAGTGGGCAGAAGACCTAAACAGACATTTCTCCAAAGAAGACATATAGATGGTTAATAAGCATATGAAATGATGCTCAGCATTGCTCATTATTAGAGAAATGCAAATCAAAACTAGAATGAGCTATCATCTCACACCTGTCAGAATGGCCATCATCAAAATGTCTACATGCAGTAAATGCTGGAGAGGGTGTGGAGAAAAAGAAACCTTCTTGCACTATTTGTGGGAATGAAAATTGATACAACCACTATGGAGAACAGTATGGAGATTCCTTTAAAAAAAAAAAAAAAACTAGGAATAAAACTATCATACAACTCAGCAATCCCACTACTAAGCATATACCCTGAGGAAACCATAATTGAAAAAGACACATGTACTCCAATGTTCACTGCAGCATCATTTACAATAGTTAGAACAATAACTACAATAGTCCTAACAATAGTTAGGACATCTAGCAACCTAGATGTCCATGGACAGATGAATGGATAAGTAAGTTGTGGTACATATATATAATGGAATGTTATTCAGATATAAAGAGGAATGCATTTGAGTCAGTTCTAATGGGGTGGATGAATGTAGGGCCTATTATACAGAGTGAAGCAAATCAGAAAGAGAAAAAAAATGTTGTATATTAACACACACATATATATGTGAAATCTAGAAAGATAGTACTGATGATCCTATTTGCAGGTCTACAAAGGGCATGAAAACATAAAGAACAGACTTTTGGACACAGTGGGGGAAGGAGAGGGTGGGATGTTTGGGAGAATAGCACTGAAACATATACATTATCATATGTAAAATAGATAGCCTTTGGAAGTTTGCCACGTGATGCAGAGAACCCAAAGCTGGTGCTGTGACAGCCTAGAGGAGTAGGATGGGGATGGAGGTTGGAGAGAGGTTCAAGAGGGAGGGGACTTATGTATATCTATGGCCGATTCATGTTGATATATGGCAGAAACCCACACAATATTGTAATTATTCTCTAATTAAAAATAAAAATTAAAAAGAAAAGATTTAATGAGATCCTCCACCACAAAATTGTCCCAGTTTTTGACAGCATCCAATTTATAAGAAATTCCCGCTTCCTTAGACCTTACCCCTAAGCCTCTCAATTAGATCCTGAATCTTTTATTAAGTACTTTCTAGCATCTTATTATTGAGACATTCTGCCATTCCCTTTCCCTGTTCTCTTGTGTTCTTCCTCTAGGTAACTTTATTAAATTTCATTTGTTCAAAACAAAAAAACAATGAAGTTATAAGTTGTTTGCTACGTTGTGAAGTATAGAAAAACAAGGACGTTAGAGGAGGGCTTTTGACACTGAGGCCAGAGATACAGCCAAGTCATTTATTTATTCAGTCATTAAGGTATCATTTGCCCCTTTCTGCCTGGAACATAAACTCAGTGAGTTCTGCCTTCTCTCTCTACGGCAGAGCACTTAATAGACACTCAATAAATATTTATGAAATAAGTAAGTGAATGATTATAATGAGTCCTTATTATGTCTTAGGCACTATGTGGGGCATCATAGGGTATAAAATATCACTATTCTGTCCACAATGCTTGAAGGTGAGCTAGGGAATTAGAAACACACTGCAAGATAGCTATAAACAAACTGTAATGGGTGTGCAGGAAAAGGAAAAGTTACTTCTACTTACAAATAAAGACAGAGTTTCCAAAGATGAATTAGAATGGAAAGGATTTTTTCAGGTGAAAACATGGATATGTATTCCTTGTGGAGTTAATAGCATGCACTAAGGCATGGTGGTTGCAAGAAACATAAACTATATTTTATTAAGCTTCCATTCTGTTCAATACACTTTAGATTCTTCACTTAATTTAAGTTTCATAGCCCCTTCCATTTCCCACATCCAGGAGGGAATAATCATTATCCATGTTCAATTAAGGAAACTGAGAAACACACACTAAGTAAACAGGGAAATCTGAATTTGAATCCAGGCTTTCAGAGCCCAAATACTAGATAGTATTCAGTGAGCATTAATCAGCTTATTTTGGACTGGCATACAAGATGTAGATATAGGGGAAGAGAAAGGGGTACAACTGAAAACTCTAAAGGGTTAAAATGATAGCAAGAAGTGAAAGTTATCACTTTTTAAAAAATTTCTAATTTAAGAGTAAGAAGTTTTTATATACTTTAAATACAGCTAAGTTCTACTGAAATATCTGGGTAGAGGTTGTAGAGAATGATCAAGGAGCATTGATCATTAGTAGTTTTTACAAAGATTCTTTATTCCCCTTTTATATGTGTTTTCTTTATCTGTAACTCTATAAATACATATTTCTGAACACCACGTTTTTTAATGATTTGACTGAGTTGTTTTAAACAGAGCCCCTCTTTTTAAACATTATTCATCTGAAAAGTGTTCTAAAGTTTTCTGATCTATAAGAATTCTTGTTTTGAAGAACATAATTCAACATAAAACTATATATCTCCAACAACTGAGAAATATGAACTAATGAAAGAAAATACATAGTAAGAGCCATGTATTTTTTTTTTTTTTTTTTAACGTGCTGGACCTCAGTTTCGATGAGGAGACGGTAGTGAGTTCTCACTCAGCCATGTATTTTTAAGGGTAGAGGAGGATATGAAATAAAAAAAATGTTCCAAATGAGTAGCGTGTTTATAAACCGCATAGTGTGGTTTTGATGGACAGCTGAGGATTATATAAATAAGTTTTAACAGGGGCAAGAAACCACAGCAATGTCATTCTCCTCTTTCCATTTATGCTTAAAAATTCTTATTGTTGGCTACTCTCAACACCACAATTAAAAATGATTAGCATTTTTTCATCTCTGTTGTAATGGTAAAAATGTTGATCCACAACCTTGAATACTCTGGATAGAGTAAAAAAAAACTAATATTTTCGTTCCTCCTTTTGCTATTATCACCAACTATATGCATGAGAAATAATCATAAAAGAAGTAGAATGGTGGAATAATAGAGTCAAAAGAGAAGATTAGTAACAATTTCTAGTTTAGTTTGTCACTGGGTGTGATAGTTAATTTCATGTGTCAACTTGGCTGGGCTATGACGCTCACTAGTTTTGTCAAACACTAGTGTAGATGCTTCTGTGAAGGTATTTGTGGATGCAATTATTTGCATGTGCAATTATTTGACTTTGAAAAAAACAAATTACTTTTTATAATGTGGGTGGACCTCATCTAATCAGTTGAAGGTAATAGGAGCAGAAAGTTTTCCCAAAGAATTTTGTTTCAAGGCTGCAACATAGAAATTCTACCTGGGCTCCCAGCCTGCTGACCTGCCTTTCAGATTTACCAGATCTCACAATTATATGAGTCAATTGCTTAAAACAAATCTCTCTATACATCTATATGTTAGTAGGCTAGTTAAGTCCAACTCTTTGTGACCCCATGGACTATAGACCTCCAGGCTCCCCTGTCCATGAAATTCTCCAGGCAAGAATACTGGAGTGGGCTGCCACTCCCTTCTCCAGAGGATCTTCCTGACCCAGGGGTTGAACCTGGGTCTCCTGCATTGCAGGCAGATTCTTTACCATCTGAGCTATACATCTGTATCTACATTTATATCCATATTTCTGTGTCTCTTGAAAACCCTGACTAATAGAGTGGGCAAACTAAAGCACAGAGAAATTATATGATATTCCTAATATCATTTAGTAAATGATGACAGAGGTATAGCAGAAAGATGGGGAAACTGGGTCATAAAATTGCCTAAAATACAGATTGTAAGTCTGGGAAAGAAATTCATAAGCTATCCACTTTCATCACTGTTCTTCCTAGTGGATTGCATGCAGTGAAATGTGAAGATTCATGGAAAATCAATACATTAGAAAAAAATCTGAAGTTTGAAGCAGATAAAATAGAGGAGGGATTGCTTATTTGCTTTACAAAAGATAAGATGTACCTTTTTTAAATTTATTTTTTAATTGGAGGAAAATTTATTTACAGTGTTGTGTTAGTTTCTGCCATACAACAATGCAAATCAGCCATAATTTTACATATATCACCTCCCTCCCCTCCCCCATCCCACCCCTCTGGGTCATCACAGAGCCCCAGGCTGAACTTCCTGTGTTATATAGCAACTTCTCACCAGCTATCTATTTTACCATTCTCGAGAGAGGCAACTTTTCTCAACATTTAAGGTGGTTTCATTAAAAAAAAAAAAAAAAAAAAAAAAAAGCTAGGTTCCTCTGTCCTTGGATTTCTCAAGAATACTGGAGTGGGTTGCCAGTCCCTTCTCCAGGGAATCTTCACAACCCAGAAATCAAACCTGGGTCTCCTGCATTGCAGACAGATTCTCTACCATCTGAGCCACCAAGGAAACTTTAATAAACAGAGATCACACATTTTACATGACGCTTTGCTGATAACAAAACTCTTTCATATGTACTCTTTTCTGGAAGCTTCACTGCAAATCTCTGAGTTACTGTCACCAGTTTATGATGGAGACAAGCAAGGCTGACAGAAACTAGGGGACTTGCCTAAATGACTCAGAGCAGCAGATTTCCAGATCTGAGCTCACCTCCTTGTCCTGCAATGATGCCTACAGAACACCAGCATTAACCAGAAGGGTGATGTTTGTAGGTCTCTTGACCAGGAATTTCACAGTGAGCTGAATTCTTACCCTAGTCAAAAGGATATGTGAGTTCTACTGTGCTAACAGGAATATTAAGATATACTTTGGAAGAAAAAAATCCCAATACATCTCTTTCTCATTCTTAAAGATAGCCCCATCATATCCTTTTTCAACTGTGAATTGATTCTAAGGCAGAATAGAAGATCTGATTTTTTTTTTCTTTTTAATGCTATATAGTTTACTGAAACTGGTTATCCCCATGTTTTATAGCTCTCTTTCCTACCTAGGTTTTCATTTTCCCAACTTAACAGCATGTACTTTAAGAAAAGGACTTGGCATCACTGGATCAAAGAACAGAGGCATCTGTATTACATCTACATTCACTGAGCTGCCAAGACCCTGCACATTTTCAGTCTATTGCTTATCATACCTACCCAGGCCACCCCCTAGACTCATCACATTTGTAAGACTTGATTTCTCTCCTGTTTCTCATCTGAGAGCAGGTGGACCAAGACAGTTCTTTGGAGGCTCGACAAGTGATTTCTCTTGAGAGAGGTACATCTCTCTAGTCTGCCAAGGAATGAAAATTCAGACAGCCACATAGATCATTTTGAATGGTGCCAAATAAATTCCACCAAATGCAGTAGTATTGTCAGTAGGCAATAATTACAACATGTCACTGGGAAATGTGGTGATTTCCTTCTTGCATTAGGCTTTAGTCTTATCCTGAGGGTCACAAAAATGACAGAGGGAGGACATAAACTGTTTTCTCCATAGATGGAGCACGCATCTCTCATATTCAGGGAAATGGGGGTGAAGTGCTTCTTTACCTTGAAATGACTGGAACGGGATGCCAGGGATTGAATAAGTACCACCTAGAACTTAACTGATCTTTTCTGACAGCACACTTGTCAACTACTCCAAAAATTAGGCAAAGTGGTGAAGAAAGACCACCATTTTGTTGTCAGCAGGGCTCTCGGCCCCAGCTGAGGGAAGAAATAACCTGTTGTAGCTGACGAAAGGAAAAGCTCTTCAGTAAGAATGGAAAGTCCTGAAAGCCAGTATGAGAGTCTGCTCAGGGGAGGTGATAGCATCCCAAAGTCTTCTAGGATCTTAGCTTCAACCAGAAGATTGTCTTTCAAACATAAGTCACATTAAAGGGCCGAACAAGATCGTGGGCAAAACAGCTGTGTGAACCAAGTTAAAAAAAAAAAAAAAAAAAGCACATAATAAATAGTAAGAAGCAAAGGAATGCTGTAGAAATGGCGAGAAAAGACAGAGACGCATAGGAGGGATAAGACGGGAGGAGGGAGTCGGGGAGGGAGCGGAGAGAGCAGAAAGCTGAGTGCGGACGTCAGGAACAAAAGCTCCAGCGGAGTCTGGCGGAGGCACTCGGGGAGCATGGGGTGTTTTGAATAATTATTAAAATTAGCATGTGTCTGCGCCATCCTGTGGGTGTGGCGCACAGCGGAGTGTAAACTCTAGCGGGGCTGGGAGCAAACATTGGATTAGCGGCAGCAGCCTGCCAGCCTGCCCGAGGAGTGTGAGGACCAGCGCGCGGCACACCGACCGCACGATGGCCTCGTCTCAAGGGAAGAACGAGCTGAAATTCGCCGACTGGATGGCAACTCTGCCGGAGAGCATCCACAGCATACCCCTCACCAATTTAGCCATCCCAGGTAGGCGCGCAGAGGCTGCCGCCGGGGCGCTCGGCGTCCGCTCCACCTGCCCCGCCCTGCTTTATCTCCGCTAAGTGGTAACTTGCCAAGATGCCCGCGGGAGGCAAACTCGTCTCCACGGGTGGGTCTCGGGCCAGGCGAGTGCGTGCCTGGGCGCCTCCGGCCTCCCAGCGCTTTCCCAAACCTCTGGGGACCGTGGCGCGGGGAGTCAAGGTGACTGCTTTTCCATGGGTTTTTGAAGCAGGTTGTGTCGAGAGGGCTGGGGCAGGGGAAAGGCTTGACTCTAGGATGGCCCCTCGAACCCCCCCACCCCTGCCCCCCAGCTTCCCCCCCCCCGGAGACTTGGGTCTGGGGACCATTTCTGGGGCTGTGGGATGATGGTGGTCGGCGAGCGCGAGCCGCTGTCCTAAAGGCTCGGCTCTGGCCCGTGGACCTCCGACTCCATCTCTGTCACGGAATCAAGAGAATTTGGTGGATTTCTCGGTGAGAAGCTCCCCGAGTCATTAATATTCGTCCCTAGTCTCCTTTAAAGAGACAAAGCGCTTCCCGAAGAGTGATGAAAGTTCAGGGACCGCCGGCGGCTTGATCGATGCCCTTGACCTGGAGCCGAAGCGGGGAGAGGAATGTGGGGAGCCGTTTCCTGATCTGCGTGGACCTAGACGGCCTGGCCGAGTGGTCACCATCTGGACTCTGGTCCAAGGGCGGTGAGCAGCGTCCAGCGCGCGGGTCAGGAAAGCGAACCCTCGCGGACCGTGCATTTGTTGCTCGGGACAGAAGCCGGGCAGGGGAACCTGCGTGAAATGCGACGGAGGGGTGGGCTTCACCCGCAAATCTTAGGGAAAAGATGATTGCGCTGGTGTCCAGGGAGGCTAGAAAGAAGGAAGCCTGAGCAAAGCGAGGAAGAGCCTGGAGGGGTCAGACGCTTCAACACGAAGCGCGCGACTTGGACCAGAGGACTGGGCAGGTTTCTGGGGGCGGGAGCGCAGCAGACCCTAGTTCGGGTGTGCAGGGGCTCGGTGGTTTCAGGACGGTATCCCACGGTGACAGCTGGGTTCACAGCCATACTTCGTTGACTTTTCGCTTGGGCCGACAGTGCAGATTATCTCCCTGACTCGCCTGACCCTTCCAGGACTCGACTAGAGGACAAAATACCTACAGGTAGTTCGTCCTTTGCCTCGAGCTATGCGGGGGTTATCAAGTTCAACCTTCTGGTCTACCTTCTCTAGCTCTTACCCATCCGGCGCCCTCTCTCAGCCACTGGGGGAAATCATGCTTAAGAAAAAAAAAAATTTTTTTTCTTGAAAGTCTCTAACCAGTAGCCCTGGAATTGATCAGTAGCTGAAATCAATGGTCTTTAGTCAAATGGATGTTTGGCGGTTATGACAGACACAGGCTACCCTCTGAGCGCCAAGCCCTGGAAGGGAAGGGTTTGTCTCCTCTTGCCCTTCTTCAGGAGGGAATTTCCCAAGAGCCCAGGTGTCTCTAAGGAAGAGAACAAGCCAGCTTCTCCGCTCTGCATTTACCCTGCTCCCGGGTGAGCCTAGAGATTGCTCTTTTGGAGGAGACAGTAGAAACTACAGAACTTTGTTGGCAAAATTCCACTCTCACTTCCGCAGGCATCCCTATTCCCTTTTCTTTCTTTTTATTTGGTCTTTAGACAGGTACTTTAACATGGTCTCACCTGAGCATTTATGGAGGCCTAAAAGGTAAGAAGGGCAAGAGTCTGGTGCCAGCCTCCTGACAGGTGACTCTCCAGAGACACAGGGAGGTTAAAAGCTCAAGCTCACATTGCAAGTTCTGAGGGATGGCATGATATCATGCCTGAATTTAACATACATTTTTATAATACTTCACTTTTCAAAGCCCTAACATATAACCCAGATAACATAATCCTTCCCCAAACCTTGTGAAGCAGGTGATGCTGATAAGTATTAACTCCATTTCACAGACATGAAAGTTGCATCTCAGTGAAGGGAAATGACCTGCTATCAGTTGAGTGATATGATCTTTAAATATGGTCCTTAGAAAAATTATCTAGGAATTTTGGAGGGAAATGCTTTGTGGTTTGGATCTGGATGATTCAGCAGCAACAAGTACTAATCAGGCTGAAAGGACAAGGAAATAAGGCATTGGCAGGAGCAGAAGGAATTTTCTTCTGTTCCCACAGGACAAGGTGGAAACCTATGTTCAAAGGCTTCGATATTCTGATAGTACTACAGTACAGACACAATGATGATAGCACTCAAGACAGTGGGAATTTCCACTGCTTGCCTAACTTCTCTTAGTTTTATACTCAAAGTGGATCCCTTGCAAAGCTTTCCATTCTCATCCTCAATAATTCTGAGATAAAAACCCTATTTTGCCCATCTGCATCCCTCAATTCCCCCATGATTCTGTAATGTAGGTTTGGCAGATCTACACATATAAACCCAGGTTTAAAAATGGGTTTGGTACCTTTCTGCATTACTCAAACTGTGAGAATTTTTGGAGGAAAAAAAGATGTTCAAACTTTGATAGTCAGGGAAGACTAATTGGAGACTATTAAACGCTAATGGAATAATTGCCTTAAAATCATGCTAATAGCTTCCTGGCTGCTCCATGTTTACTTGGCCAGTTGCTACAGCTTGAATTAAGTAATTATCTCCACCATTTAAAACCACTCCTGATGGTACCACACAAGTACCATTCCCTTCTGTAGAAGGGAATGGCTGCTCAGTCATCCTCTAAGCTTCAGGTTTTCTTAGGTGGAGCAACTGGAGAGTGAAGAGCTGTCTAATTATGAAGCCATCCTCTTGGGTCAGCTGACCTGCATTACCCAGAGCTAGTGCAAAGAACCATCTGCAGGTGTGTGATCTTCCCCCCAGGTGTGCAGTTCTGGCATCTTTAAACTGTTTCTCAAGATGTCTGCATATTGAATGCTTTCATATCCGAATTTCTGTGTCTGTTTTGCATTTAAATGGCATCATGATTTGGTATTGACTGGCCTAAAGAATTAAGTTAGTAGTCGGTATTAGTAGTTTTTACTTTCACTTTATTTTTCAGAGGAATGGTACTGTTGAAACGCCCTGACAGTTACTCAGATTTCAGTCTCATTTGTCTTTTCTTCCTATCTCTGATGACACCAAACTGAGTTTTCATTCATACATGCTTGCTTAGCAGTGTTCTGGCATTTTGGACTATGAATGATCCATCCTGTTACCATAAACAGGTGAGAGAGGGTAAACAGGGATGGAAGCTGGGAGACAAAGTGTCAAGTTCAGGTGAAGGTGAGTCTGATGAATTTCTGGTATCTTCAAAGCCGAGTTTTAACTTTTATAATCACAGTGCTGCCAGAACCATTGTAAAAAGATCCATCACGGGAGCAAGCAAGCTGTTGCTTAATCTGGGTAAATTGTTGGTGATCTGGATCTATGACAAGGAGTCATTCTGTCTGAAATCTAAAAGATCAGGAAGGGTTTTTGTTTTAATGGGAAGGGTCTGTTATGCATTTGCTGATATATGATGAAAGTCTTCTTCACATAATACAGTAAGTTGACCATGTAATACTGAAAGACTGGCTAGTGTTGTGGGACTAGAGCCTCAGAAGGAGTGCATGTTTCCTTGGTGTCAGAGTTGTTTACTGAGTTGACCACCAGTTGGTCTGTGAGTGGGACCTGGGCAGTCAGTTTGCTTACCCTCTCCCCTGTCCTTGAAATGCACTTTTGGCCCATCATTTCCACAGTGGGAGCCATTTTCAAGGAAGCAGCCTTGAGAGAGCAATGTGTTATTGAGACCATCTGGACAGTGTACATGGCTGAACCTCGTTAAGGCCTCTGTATAAACTTTTAAATAGGCACAGAGATCCATTTATCTTGCAGCTGCTTCCAAACAAACTTCCTATGTACATTCCCTGATTATTAAACTTACCTACCAACTGGAAGTCATCTGCCTTTCTTTGACCTCCCCTTGCCAGTTTTCAAACCAAAACTTGAACAGCAATTGTTGACTGTACGTTAGATAAGGAACGCAGAAATGCTTTAGAAATCAATGTTCTTGCAGATTTTGTACACTCTTCCAGGAAATGCTAACACCAATGATAAAGGAAAGTGTTACTTAGGGAAACGAGATGTGTTTAAAATAGCTCTGACTTCTGTGATCCTGTGTTGGCTTTTGTTAGTTTTTAATTTCTTACCTCACAGTGATCTCTTCTTCTTGTTCCTAGAGCCAACTGTTTTCCTTTTCCTTGTCATTTACTATTTCTGTTTTGATTAGGATGAGATAAGATTGTCAGGGCAAATCTGGAACTGGGTCTAATTGTACAAGTTTCTTTTAGAAAGCAGGGCATTTTCCCCCATCATTTTAGTCCTTATAGTGATATGGAAGTATATCTTATTCAAAGCAATCAAAAAGCAACAAGATTGTTTAAAATGACTAGCTTTCTTGTGCTGTCTGTTCCGTTCCCAGTTTTGTTTTGATTTTGCTAAAAAGAAAAAACTTAAATATCTGGAACATAATTTTTTACACTTTTGAAAAATTTTAATTGGAGCATAATTGCTTTACAATATTGTGTTAGTTTCTGCCATATATCATGATCAACATGAATCAGGCATAGGTTTACATATGTCCTCTTCTTGAATTTCCCTCCCACCTCCCATCCCGTCTCACCTCTCCTAGGTTGTCACAGAGTATCAGGTTTGAGCTCCAGGTATCATACAGCTAATTCCCATTTGCTATATATTTTACACATGGTAGTGTATATGTTTCAATGTTGCTCTTTCAATTCATCCTTCCCTCTCCTTCTTCCATTGTGTCTACAGTCTATTCTCTATGTTTGCGTCTCCATTGATGCCCTGCAAAAATGTTCATCTGTACCATCTTTCTAGATTCCATATATATGTGTTAATACATGTTTGTTTTTCTGACTTGCTTCACTCTGTATAATAGGCTCTAGGTTCATCCACCTTATTAGAACTAACTTAATTTATCCTATTGGGCCTCTTCCTTGTTGAATTGAACCGAATCACCAACTACTACTAATTAATATAAAGTGATACTTGTGTCATTTTACAGTTTACAAAGTGTTTTCTCATGAACACACGTGCTTTCACATGTTCTGTCAATAATCTCCTCAGGCCTTGCTGCTCATAGTTGATCCAGGGACCAGCAGCATCAGCGAACATGGGTGCTTGGTAGAAATACAGCATCTCAGACCCCAGCCCTCAGACTCATTTAATCCCAAGCTGTATGTTAACAAGATCCCCAGGTGACTGCATACACATTTAAAGTTTGAGAAACACTGCTTAGGGTATCTCTAAGGGAAACCTTTATGTAAGTGACAGAGTCAAATTTAAATATACTTCTTTGATTGAGCTCTTTCTAATGGACCATGAAGTCTATCTGTGAATGTTCAAATTTACATTTAGGCTTAGAGCCAGAGCCCCATATCTGACTCAAGGCTAATGGCCCAGGTTGGGAACATTTCTGATAACTGACATTACAGTTCACCATGCACCTTGAACAATAAAAATGATTTAATTGCTTTTTAAGTGTTCAAATTGGGTCATTGTGATAAATGTGAAACCTTCCCCCTCATTTCCTTAAAGTTCTGATGCTCTTTGATACCAGCCATCAACATCACTTAAATTCAGCCCATCTGGTGATGCTAGTGGTCACTAATGACAATTTAGGAGGCACTCCTAAATTAGTTCTTTGTCCATTTGATATCATTTTTGTTGTGTCATAGGACCAGCTACTTTTGTTGTATTTATAGGCCACAGGTTTGTTCATCTTATCTATAAGTTTCCTTGGTGGCTCAGACAGTAAAGAATCTGCCTGCCAAGTGGGAGACCTGGGTTTAATCCCTGGGTTGGGAAGATCTCCTGGAGGAGGGCATAGCAACCCACTCCAGTACTCTTGTCTGGAGAATCCCTTGGACAGAGGAGCCTGGCGAGCTACAGTCCATGGGGTCGCAAAGAGTGGGACAGGACTGAGCAACTAAGCACAACACATCACAACTTTTCAAGCCCCTTTGAGGTAATAGTGGCATCATAAACACAAACTGTAGTAACAGTCAGCACCAGAAAGCCATCAAGCACAAAGGTAAATGTGAATTGTTTTTTAATAGGAAGAACATGATCAGTCTTTGTATTTGTAAACCATACCTCATATATTTAAATCATGGTTTACATGAATTTGAAACATACATAACTGTGGTTGTAACTCACTTTATTTTAATTATTTAGCATAATCCAGGCTCTGAAAGAGTTAACTAAAAGAAACTTCAAGTTGCTAAAATAGATACATTTATATGTTACAGCTCACACACTTTACTCATATGAAGAGTTTTTATATCCTTATGTAGTGTTTATTTTCTCCTCTGTAATTCTAACCCTGCCTAATCAAAATAGAAAGAGTAAGTTACAAAGAGGAAGAGTAAAACTGCTGAGTGACATATATTGGCTATAAAAATAGGCAATATTTTTGAGGGAAGACTAATAAATAAGGATATAGGACATAAAAGGTAATGTCCCCTAAACTCTATAAGTCCCAAAGTAAAATCAGAGTTATCTTAATTGTCAGTTTTGATCCCTCTCAAGTACCTCCTGCATGGACTTCCAAATAGTTCTAGAAATCTCTGGACAAATTTTTAAATATGTTTTTATAAACCATTTTTATGGGCTATCACACACTGCGATTTTCCTTCTTTCCTGTTTTGGGGAGGTTATGGTGAGTTGTCATTTTTGCTGCTTTGACATGTAGAGGAACTGTACTTCTGTAGTTTTATACTCAGAACACCACTGCTTTGGCAGTCCCACCAGAGCCTGTGCTGTGTCTGCAAAGGCCCAGCATTGAGGACATCAATGTGTAAAAAGGGCCTTGGATAGGATTCCACTGTGGTCAAAGGCTCCCAGAGCTGGGTCCCCTGCTGTGGAAAGTGTGGATGCCGATCCTACTGCTGACTCTGTCTGCCATCACCACTGAAACCCTGAGTGCCAACACTGCCAGCTCCGGTCAATCCTTTTGCTTTGTATGGATGCCAGCAAAAGAGTTCTTTGATTTATGTTGATTCTTTTGGTGCTGCCACCTTGCCCTAGGACTTAGGAATGAGTTTATGAGGGCCAGGCAGAGGACAATATGTAGGATAGATTTTATTCTGTACTCTGCATCACTCTCAGTGTTAATTCACTCTCTGCATGCACATGTACATGTGCGTGTATGTGTGTGTGCATGCCCATACGTGTATCAATTTTCTGTTAAGATAATTTCTTTTCTGAGAATCTTCTTAATAGATCCTGTAAGTAGGCCTCTGGGGCTACCTAATTAATCATTCCTCCAGGTAGATCCAGGGTAACAACACAGCTGGATCCATACTGTCCCCGTGAGCAACCTGGGACAGTGTAAATAGAGCCAAATCATCTGATAGACCTAAAGTAATTACTAACACCTCCATGCTTTAAAGCACATAAATAAAGTAATTGATGCACTCTGAGCCTTCAAGAGAAGGTTAAGTCTCATATATACATAGGCGTGCATTTTAATTATCATTGGTTAAAGGGATCAGCTCTGTTAATATGAATATTTTACCTATTAATGTTACCACCAGTGAGACTTATCTATAACTATTGCCCATGGACACTCGAGGAACTTCTAGGTACAATCATGTAATTTATTATCCTCAAGAAGCTTATAGATTCTATTACCTGTCTCTCAAGGGTTAGAATCAGTCTCAGAAGACTGGGGACCAGGAAAATATGTAAATCATATACTCTAAAAGGCAAGAAAATTGAGAGAGAAATTTACCATGGTTCAGATGAAATTCAGCAACCAGACACTTTCTACAGCACCATATGCTTTTATTATGCTCTGTTAAGAGAGGAAGATGGGTCAGGAAGAGAGGCAGGAGGAGATGGTTAAACATTCTTGAGAAACTGCCAGGATTAGTCACCTCCGGAGATCAGGTACTGAAACAGATGGTCCACTGCTTTGTTAGATGTGCTCTTGTTTTGTGTCTGTTTTTCTTTATGGATCCTGGGAGTGGATGACTCTGAGACCACTCCATCTTTAATGTCAACTAATTTTATGTTTCACATGAAAAAATTCTTCTTTTGAACTAATTTTTATGAAGCAGTCATGTTTATCCTTGGTCAACATTGTAAATGATGGTTGTATTCCTTGATTCACTTGGAGAATTTTTATTTCATGAAGGAAAGTGGACTCCAGTGAATGAATGCCAGTCTTAGTTGCCTGGGAGGCTTCCCTGTAGGTCTCCTTTGACTTGTTGGCTGATGCAGAGGAAGATGTACTTGAAGGAGTCCTCATGGGCAAATGGGAACCTATCTCAATGCACATCTCTGACATATATTCCTCTGTTGCCATGTGGAGGAGGAGGAAGAAGATGAGGAGAAGGAGGACCTAGGCTGCCTTGAAAGGGAAAAGTGAAAGTGAAGTCGCTCAGTCATGTCCAACTCTTTGGGACCCCATGGACTGTAGCCTACCAGGCTTGTCCGTCCATGGGATTTTCCAGGCAAGAGTACTGGAGTGGGTGGCCATTTCCTTCTCCAGGGGATCTTCCTGACCCAGGGTTCGAACCTGGGTCTCCTGCATTGCAGGCAGATGCTTTAGCCTCTAAGCCACCAGGGAAGTCCTAGGCTGCCTTAATACAGAATTAATCCTAAGCACACTCCTGCTATGACCTGCCCTGGGATTTTCTGAGAGAAGAAAATTGGTCAAGGGGTTGTAAAGATTCTGCTTTGAGAGTTGCTAGAAGAGAAGGCTACAGAACTGTCACCCCTCGTGTTCTCATTTCTATTTGTGTCAGTTCTATTTGATCCAGCATTAGAGTTTAACTCTTGAAAAATGTCCTTAATTCTCTTGTCTTACTCTTTTCTGTTCTGATTCCTTGGAAAAAAAAGTGCAACTTAGTAAAACATTTTTTTTAAAAATCTATTCCAATCCCAGAAAACTCCAATGGTTAAATACTACTGAAGTACACAGCCTGGATGGTTCCACTAACTAGAAATCTCTCACCATGAATCTTACACATCAATAGTAAATTCAATTTTCTACTCTCTGAGATAATAACTTCATACCTCTTCTTACTTCTCAAATCAGTATCTCCTTCCCACCCCACTCTAAACTTATGACGTCATCTCTTATTTTACAGGAAAAACATAGATGCAAACAGACATGAACTTTCTCAGTTTCCCACCATTAACCCATCAACCCACTTGCATCTATTTCTGTGCATTCTGCATTTTCTTTAGGTAAGAAGTCATGGACCTTTTTCTGCCTGAATCCAGCCTCTCTACTTGTGGTCTGGATCCCCTTCATTCAGATCTCCTAAGTTTGATCCCCAGTTTATTCCCTCTCCGGCATAATTATTTTTCTCTACCACTGCCGGATCATTCCAGTCACCACACAATCATACTTTATTACCCTTCTTAATGAAATAAAAATCTCCTTTGACTCCACATCTGTGCCTCTATCCACTGTGCTATTTCTCTGATATTTGTGAAAGCATTGCCTCTGTCTTCAGGTTGTTATTTCCTTTCCTTGCCTACCCCATATTAATGTTATTTCACTACCACTGCACTAAAATTGTTTTTGTCGAGGTTGCCAGTGATTTTTTTTGGCATAAAGCTAATGAGTAATTAATTCTTTATCATTTTATTTACTTTTCAACATCATTTGATGTGACTGACCACACTCTCCTTGAAACATTTTCCTCTTTCGGCTTCTTAAGACACTTGGGTATGTGAGTGTGTGTATGTGTGTATGTGTGATCAAAAAACACATGACATAAGATTACCCTCTTAATGATTTTTTAAATGTTTAGTATTCTTAGTTCTAAGCACAAAGGTATATAGAAAATCTCTATAACTTTTTTATCTTGCATGACTGGAATGTTATACCCATTAAACAGCAACTCATCACTTCTCTTCCCAGCAGCCCCTGCAACAACCATTCTACTTTTTACTTTGATGAAATAGATACCTACCTCATATAAGCAGAATAATGTAGTATTTATCCTTTTGTGACTGGATATTTTGCTTAGCATGGTGTTCATTCATGTTGCAATATATACCAGAAATTTCTTTCTTTCTTCACAGTTGGGTAATGTCCCATTGCATGTTTATTCATCTTTCAGTGGACTTTAGGTCATTTCTGTATCTTGACTATTGTGAATAATGGTGCAATGAACATAGGGGTGCTAATATATCTTTAATAGCCTTTTAAAATTCTTTTGGTTCAATACCCAGAAGTAGGATTGCTGGGTCACATAGCAGTTCTATTTTTAACTTTTTGAGGAAACTGCATTGTTTTCTGTAACAGCTACATCATTTTACGTTCCTACCAATATTGAACAAGTTTCCAGTTTCTCCATATCTTCACCAGTACTTATTTCTGGGTTGTTTTTTTTTAAATAATTACTATCCTAATAAGTGTGGGTTTATATCTCAGTGTGGTTTTGATTTTTATTTCCTTGATGATTTGTGACCTTGAATAGTACATCTGTTGACATAAAAGATGTATGTCTTTTTAGAAGAAATGTCTTTCAAGTCTTTTGGCATTTTTAATTGGATTATTTGTTATCTTGCTACTTGGTGGTAAGACTTAATGATGTATTTTGAAAATTAATCCCTTACAGATATATGATTTGTAAATATTTTCTCCCATTTCATAGGTTGCCTTTTTACTCTACTGATTGCTCCCTTTGTTCTGCAGAAGTTCTTTAGTTTTATATAGTCCCACTTGTCTATCTTCTATTTTGTTTTCTATGCTTTTTATATCATATTAAAGAACACATTGCCAAGATCAATGTCTAGAAGCTTTTCCCTCATGTTTCCTTCTAGAAATCCTACAGTTTTGGGTCTTACATTTAGATCTTTAGTTCATTTTGAACTTATTAGTGTATGGTCCAGTTTCATTTTTCTGCATGCAGATACCCATTTTTCCCAACACATTTGTTGAAGAGACGAGTCATTCATCATTGTGTATTCTTGACACTTTTGTCAAAGATCAGTTGACTATATATGTATGAGTCTACTTCTGTGTAATGTACATTTTGCTCCATTGGTCTATTTGTTTGGCTTTGCGCTAGCATCATACTTCTTTGGTTACTTTATCTCTGTAATATGTTTTGAAATGGGAAATGTGATGCCTCCAGCTTTGTTCTTCTGTCTCAAAACTGTTTTGTTTATTCAGAGTCCTTTGTGGTTCCACATTAATTTTAGCAATTTTTTTCTATTTCTGTAAAAATAAAATGCCATTGGGATTTTGATAGGAGTTGCTTTAAATCTATTAGATTACCTTAGATAATTCAGGCACTTTAACAATACTAAGTCTTCCATCCACCAACAAGGGGTTTCCTTTTATTGGAGTCTTGTTTAAATTCTTTCATACATGTTTTCTGAGAACAATTCTTTCACATCCTTGGTTAAGTTTATTTTTAAATATTTTAATCTTTTTGATGCTATTATATCTAAGATTGTTTTCTTAATTTCCTTTTGGAGTGTTGATTTTTAGTGTATAGAAATAAAGGTGATCTTCATATGTTGATTTTGATCCTGCAACTTTACTAAATGCATTTATTATAACAGATTTTCTTTGTTGTGTGTTAGTGTACAGTGTGAAATGAACAAATGATAAAATGAAATAAGAACTGTTAATTTAGGCAGAGGAGATCCTTTAAAAATGCAGGCTCTGGTTTCAAATACCTGAGGTTTGTAGCCTAGCTTTGACATTTACTAGCTCTGTGCTTCAGTATTCTCAGCTAAAACATGAGGATAATAACAGTACTTCATAAGCTATTATGAGTACTTCATGGGTATAATACTTCTTAAGTTGTTGTAGGGATTAAATGAGGATATGTATAAAGTGTCTAAGAAGGCCTGGCAAACATGATGTTACCTACTCATGTTTCACTTGTAATTTTCAATCCCGATGAATTATCTTCAGAACAAAATAGAAAGTGAACATGAAAGTCACTCAGTCGTGTCCAACTCTTTGTGACCCCATGGACTTAGTCCATGGAATTCTCCAGGCTAGAATACTGGAGTGGGTAACCTTTCCCTTCTCCAGGGAATCTTCCCAACCCAGGAATTGAACCCAGTTCTCCCACATTGCAGGCAGATCATTTACCAGCTGAGGCACAAGGGAAGCAGAAGAAAATAGAGAAGATTGTAATAAAAAATGTTTTCAAATGTGTGTTCAAGCTTTTGTGCTAAGGCAATGTATATCTCTAGGTACTAAAGAGCGGAGATAATAAAATATTACAGAAGTAAGCAATCATTTCTAGAGATTGTGAAAATGGAGGTATAAAGATAATGCAAGTGTCACAGTATCCAAAAGAGGAAAAATAGACCCCAACAACTTCGTACGGTAATATCCGAATGATGTGTAAGTGAATAAAAAAGGAAGTGATGATAAGGGCTCACCCTTCCTGTGAAAAGTGAATCAGTTGGGCGGCATGGAACCCTGACTGCAGTCCTGGATCTGCAACCAAGTGTTGAACAAGTCAGTTAACTCCACTGGTTCTATGGTGTTACATCTGTAAAACTGCTCAGCAGTTAGTGTTGTGGACAGACTTGCCTCAAACCGAGGCTCTGCTGTTTACCAGCTGACTCAGAGGAGTCACTGAAAACCCTCTGAGTTACAATTTCCTCAGTTCCAAAATGGAGATGATAGTACCAACCTCACATCCTCTGTTGTGAGGAATCAATAAAATATGTAGTATACTTGTCACAGAATAATGGTCAATAAATGTAACTCTTTTTTTAAAACCATTCCATCGTGTATAATTCACTTCATTTATTTGCTAACAAGGTGGTTCTTTGTAAGATCCTTTTCCCTCACCTCCCTTTAGTCACAGCTTGTTGACTTTTTCCTTTGCAGGCTCAGCCCTGCCTTAGGCTCTAGAACCAGTCCAGCCCTTGGATCAGGGAATGTGAAGAGGACTGTTTCATTTCATCAGTTTTCTTCTTGCATCTAGAACTCAGCTTCTGATACAGCTGGATACTTAAAAATCAACTGTCATGGGAGCGGCACACATGAGTAGCCCAGAGCGAGGAATGGAACTTCCCACAGGTGGAGATGTTGGCCAGGTAGACCCAGTGGCAACTGATTGGGAGGATATCCATATCCAGAGAGGACAGTGGCCGACAATACTTTTGATCCAGCAGAGGGAAGAGGGTCTAACATATGGACAGAGACCGTTAAGAAACCTACAAGCAGATTTCTCAGAAACACAGGGAGACCTCAGACATACTGAACTTCCTCATATGAAGTTTACTTGTCCAAGTCAGAGCTTTGGACAGCATCTTAGATGATTAGCCTTTTTGCTGTAAGATTAAGTTCTTAGTCCCAGGCTATCCCCAGATCCTAGGAGAAAAATCCTGTATGATTCTTCCCATTCCCACCTGGTCCCTGAACACCTAGTGCCTGACTGAGCTCTTTCACTGTGATTGATGAGAAATCTCCTGGTTGTTACAAGCTGATACAGGAGGCAACAGAGCCTAAATTTTAAATTGATTTTTAAACTTGAAGATTAATTGGAGTTATTTCGACAAGTTTTAACAAGAGTGAAACTGAAAAAAATTTGAAATATAAAATATATAAGAGCAGGTCCATAGAAACTTGACTTAACTGTGATCTGTGAGAAAAGGACCTAGAGCATATAGTCAACATGGAGCTGACTGTCAGTGGCAGTACACACAATCACGTGTGTGCACAACTGGGCTGCTACACCAGTTGTAGTTCACAGAGCAAGGGGTGTAATAGCTGGCTGACCCTATACTGGGCAGAGCCATCTGCAACATGAAGCTCTGTTCTGGGCCTCAAACTTTCAAGGATACTGTGGAAAGTTGCAGAGTTTTGCAGGAGCAAAGGGTTGGGATTGTGGGGGTTTGCTGGAAGGCACCTTACATGGGAATATAGCCAACTCTCTTCAGACACACGGAGAGGTCTATGAAGTTCTAAATTAAAGCAACCAAAAAATAAAACTTAAAGGGATGGCGCTTTTGGAGAGCTAAAAGACAAGGAAAAACCTTTTATCAATGTGATTTTTAAGCAGTGAACTTACCCTCTCTAGGAGAAGTGTGTAAAAAGAGGCTGAATGGTCATCTTCCGAACATCTGCATTTATTAATACAAAGTATTTGATCCAGATGACCTCTAAGGCCTTTTCTGCTTCTATGACACTGTGATAATGGATAGGTTGTTGTTGTTTACTTGCTAAGTCATGTCTGACTCTTTTGAGACCCCATGGACTATAGCCCGCCAGGCTCCTCTGTCCATGGGATTTCCCAGGCAAGAATACTGGAGTGGGTTGCCATGCCCTCCTCCAGGGGATCTTCCTAACTCAGCATTAAACCCACATCTCCTGCATCACAGGCAGATTCTTTATCACTGAGCCACCAGGAATGCCCCATGGATAGGTTACTTAGTGTCTCATAACATCAGTTTCTTATATGAAAACACGAGTAAGAATTGTATTCACTTTTATGATTGTACGAATCAAATCACTGATCACTATTTCTCTCTTAACCCATTCTCTACGTGTAGCATGTTTCTGGTCTTTTCCCTTCATTTTTTATAAAATTTGACTTATTGTTTTAATTGCCTGGTAGAATTTAGCAATCTCTCCTAACAGACAGCATATAAACTGAAAATTGAATACAGCAGGGACAAAGCCTATTTTAACACCTGACTATTATTTCCAGGGCTATTAGATTAAGAATAATAGTTTGGCATATCAGTAGGTAGAACTGATTTTTCTCTTGTGTCAGTGTAATTACTGAAACTGACCTCTTGTGACAGAAGAGGTGCAAACTCCCAGCTGCAACCATTCCATTACCCTTACACACATTGGCATCCCCTGGGCCTTTCCTAAAGTCAAGATGCCAGAATGACCCGAAGGACCTGACTTCCATCAAAGTTCTTGAAGGCGAAAACAACAAGCTTGAGATACAAAATGTTTTGAAGAATATTTTTTTCCTTAAAGCCAGCTCACTCTCCAGGCATTTCGTTATGTTAATGGACTGTTCATCTAAGTAAGGACTGTCTCAACAATTCAGTGGGGTGCACTATAGAATGTGGCAACAATAAATATCAAAGAGTAGAATAATGGTTACCAGGAGCTAGTTAAGAGGAGGGAACACTGGAGAGTTGTTTAGTGTGAATAGAGTTTTAGTTTTTCAAGATGAAAAAGTTCTGGAGACCTTTTGTACAACAGTGTGAATATTTTTGACAGTACTAAAATGTATAGTTAAAAGTGGTTAAGACTGTAGGTTTATGTTTGCTTTTTTTTTTTCTACTACAATTGAAAAAAAAACTTGCGCAGTCAGATTAAGTTTTATAGTTTTTGACAGAAGTGCCTGGAGGCTTGCTATACAGTTTTTTGCAGTGTTTGTAATTCTTTAAGGCTGTAACATCAAGAAAAACCATTGCTCCTGGCTATGAGGCTAATAATCTTGTTCTTCCCTCTTTGTATTTCATTCATGATTTCACTGATTGAAGATGGCCAAATCATATTAACTTCTTAGGTCTGTTTCTTTAGTGTGATATCCGACTAATGCACTTTGTCCTCTCAGGTGAGGGTTAATGAAATAATATACGGATGCTTTCAAATTCCTTATATTGGAAACATCTCCCTGGGTTTGGGAAAATTTAGAATTCTCATGGCCCAGAGTTACCTGCCAAGGTCAATTTCTCTTCTTGGATGGCATCAGTGGCATCACATTATAACTTGAACAAGATTAGGGTTCATTCATTCAGAAATTCATACTAAACGTGGAATATGTTCCAGGTTGTTCTGTTGTTATTCACGGTCCAGTTCCTAAGTCGTGTCTGATTCTTTGTGACCCCATGGACTGCTGCACGCCAGGCTTTCCTATTTCCCAGAGTTTGCACAAAGTCATGTCCACTGAGTTGGTGATTCCATCCAACCATCTCACCCTCTGTTTTCCCCCTTTGTTCATAGAATTCTCTAGGCGAGAATACTGGAGCGGGTAGTCGTTTACTCCTCCAGGAGACCTTCTCAACCCAGGGATCGAGCCTAGGTCTCCTGCATTGCAGATAGATTCTTTTACCGTCTGAGCCATGAAGGAAGACACCAGTGGTTTGTGATTGTTGTTTAGTGACTTGGTCATGTCCAATTCCTTGTGACCCCATGGACTCTAGCCCTCCAGGGCCTCTGTCCATGGGACTTCCCAGGCAAGAACACTGGAGTGGGCTGTCATTTTCTTCTCCAGGGAATCTTCCCTGAGCTAGGGATCAAACCTACATCTCCTGCACTGGCAGGCAGATTCTTTACCACTGAGCCACCAGAGAAGCCTGTCCAGGCTGCTCTAGGGGTTGGAAATAGGTAGACAAGCTTGATTGCGTAATTCCATTCAAGTAGTAGACAGGAGACTAGCAGCAACCCCAGAGAAAATGACCCTTTTGTAGGATTTACCTAAACCAGGGGAATCATGTTGATTTTTGTTGAAATAACTGAGATCTAGGTTCTAATAGGTTCCCTTGGAGGACTTCATTTTTTGTTTTCACATTAAAATGTGGAAAACGAGCACAATGGTTGGGACCGATCCTATATTCCCAAAGTACTCTTTGGCTATTGTTCACATGGAGTGGCCCTGAAGAGCCAATTAAATAGAACAGATTTCAGGGTTTATTCTAGGTAGTTCCTGTAGCAGATGAAGGCCTGACTTTACCATCTTCCACAGGGATGTTTTTGTAGACTTATTCCCTTCTCTCCATGTCAAAACATAGGAGAAGGGAGGTGGGCTGTGGCTGAGGAGCTCATCATAGAAGTATTTCTCTCTTTCTTTAACCTTGTTCCACTTGCCTTGTTTCTTACACAGCCTCCTTCCAGGCCTCCTGAATTTGCTTGCAATCATATTACACTCTTGACTTAGTTTCAGGCTCAGTTTCAGGCACTGACCAAGGTAATAAAAAAGTATTTATCCTTTTTCCTGTCCCTTTGGGAAACTGTTGATCTAGTTGGGGAGCATTTGCTGAATTTTAAGGTCACTGCATCATGGGAGTCTGAGGAAGTTGTTTCAGAGGTAAAAGACAGTTGTTGGTTTTGCTTTTTACCTGTGATTCCAAAAGTAAAATCTGATTCATTTTCAGTAGGCTGAAAAGCTCTCTCACAGGCAGAACTACAGTTTCAGGAGATGCAGCTGAAAGTACTGTTTAGTAATATCATAGGAGAAGATCATAGGAATAACTGCCATTTATCAAGGGCCTGTCTTCTGACAAGAACTTACACATATTAACTCTAACTCTTATAATAACCCTGTGCAGTCAATACTGTTCCCATTTTACAGACATGTGAACAGAGAGATTAAGTACTTGTGCTCAAAGATGTATTAGGTGATGAATACAGAGAGCTGTCAGGTCTTAAAACCTAAGAATTTTTTTTTTTTTTAAATTAGGTCTTATATCCAGAATAAAACTCCTAGGTCTTGAGTAGCAGTCTTCATTTTTCCAAGATTCTCTTCACTGACAATTATAAATGATCTTTTTCTCTGTTCTTTTTATTTAAGCATAAATTTATTTGAGCCCTTTCAAAAACAATTGATATTTGTGGATTTAAATGTTTTAATTTACCTTTCCATTAGGCAATAAACTTTAAAAATGTACTCAGATATTTTCTTAAACACTTAAACAAGTAAAACACCAAGACTAATGGAATTAAATTCAGCAAGAGTGAGATTAAATATTTGCTTTATGCTTAAACCCCGTCATGTTTTCCCTTCACACCCTACCCCTGCAAAATGTCATCATACATTTCCTATAATGAGAAAGAAGCAAATCCTATAAGTGGAAAAAAAAATGTTCTGTGTAGCCACAACAGATTCTCAAAGGCCTAAGTAAGTGGAGCCTCAAACCCCAACGTTATATTCAAAAGGACACCACTGAAGGCCTCCCAGTGGGTGGCATATTGGGCCTTGACCCTGGGAGACGGCATTTTGATTTTGATTGCTTTTCTATTGAGAGTTTAAAGCCATTCTCAGAATATTGTTTTCAAGGGATTTTTCTTGGCTAATATTTGGGTAAAAATTATTTTTGTTCCTGCTGAAAGGCCTCTTTTCTACCAGAATTCAGAATAGAATGTGACAAAGTTTTGGCTCCTGTCTGTCTGTGACATTGCTGACAGTCATAACAAATATACTTTCCCAAACTTTATGACATTTTAATAGGAAATTAAATGAAAGGAATCCATTTTACTAGCTTTTTTCCTTCATTAAAAAGGATAACTTGTGGAAACAACATTTAACAATTGGTTTCTATAATTCTAGGGAGTGTGTTAGATATTTTGGCAAATATTGGCTCACATTTATATTAATGCACTCATGGGGTCACCTTTTTAAGTTATAGAATTTTCCCCTTTAAAGATAATACCATGATTAATTTCAAATAATTTGAAGTTTTTTAAGGACCATATTTTGCCTCTCCCTCTCTTTTTTAGCAGAGTACTAAGGACCTGTATAATTCAGCCATTTTATGATACAGGATTATGATTATTGTTAGCATCATTTATTAAACTACATACCATACAGAGATACTTAGCCAAGAAGCCATTGGTATGTTTACAGCTGTTTGTGTGTATCCGTGCTGGACTAGACATCTATATTTTTAAGTTTTTGTGTCTGATTTTTAGGGTTTTTTTAATTTTTAATCTTTTAACATGACATAAAAGTTACCATTTTAACCATTTTTAAGTGTATTTTCTGTAGCATTAAGTACATTCACACTACTCTGCAAACTCTCACTGCCATTCATCTACAGAGCTTCCTCCTCTTCCTCAACTGGAGCCCATGAACCACTGACCTCCCCTTCCTCCCTCTTCCCATTGCCTGGCAATCACCATTCATCCTGCTGTCTCTATGAATTTGACTACTCTAGGTACTTCATATAGGTGGACTTGTATAATATTGTCCTCTTTTGAATGGCTTATTTCACCTAACACAATGTTTTGAAGGTTCATCCCTGTTACAATATGTGTCAGAATTTCTTTCCTTTCAAAGGCCGAATCATAATGCATTAGATTTATATACCACATTTGGTTTATTCATTCATTTGTTGATGGATACCTGTGTTGCTTCCACCTTTCAGCTATTGTGAATAATGTTGCTATGAATATTGTTGCACAAATATCTGTTCATGTCCCTGCTTTTGCTTCTTTTGAATATATTCACAGAAGTGAATTGCTAGTTTCTATGGCTAGTTCTATGTTTAATTTTTTTGAGGTATCTTATTCTTATAGTTTTGATCTCTCACTGCCTTTTCATTGTTCCCATTTTCAAGAAACTTTGCCTAAATAGTTACACCTCTTTCTACTTTGCTGTTTATTTTCTCTTAGCTGAAGGGAGTTTTAGCTAAGTTGATTACAACTGTGCTAGAACAGAAGTAAACAGACTCTGAGGGACATTTAATTAAAGTTCATCAGCTTTAGTATATAAATTTTATCATATATATTTTATCACTGAAAGGTTCTTTTATGAACATTCAAAGTATATAATTGAGAGTGTTACCGATGGCATTTTAGGTAACTAAGATAGTAGAAGTGGTGACTTCTAGATAAGTAAGATGCTATAGTTACTTGAATTAAGATGTCTTAATCTAGATATTTGGCTTTTCTGGTGGCTCAGTGGTAAAGAATCCACCTGCCAATGCAGGAGACCTAGGTTGGATTCCTGGGTCAGGAAGATCCCCTGGAGAAGGAAATAGGAAGCCACTCCAGTATTCTTGCATGGAAAAATCCCATGGAGAGAGAAGCCTGGTGGGCTACAGTCCATGGGGTCATAGCAGAGTCATGACTTAGCTAAGACATGACTTAGCAACTAAATAACAACGAATTTAGATACTGTGTGTGGTTATATGTTTCAGTAATGGACCAAACATCGGATGCTACTCATAGCAGAACTTCCTTGGAAATTCATGAATTGTTACTAGTTACAGATGCTTATTGTATATCTGTGTGAGTCCCTAACCACATGTAGGAATAGTGGGTGAGTCTAGATATTGAATGCAAAATGGAAATATAAACCTTTGTGCATCTGTCAAAAACCAAACAAAGCATAATTTACTGGTAGTACAAATGGCTTTAATAATAGCCAGTGATTTCACTCAAATAAAGAAGTACTGATAAATACCATGGCCACATGAAGCGGAATATAATCATCAGTTTGTCATGATTATCAAACATCATTTTTAGCCATGATATATGCAAACCATGATATATAAGAAATTAGAGAATTTCTCAATGGTGTGGTCTTCATCCTCAGACTTTTGAGAAATTACCATTACTAGCCACTGCAGCATTTCAGCAAATGGTCTTCCCTGAGTCCGTGCCTTTTCTAGGGAAGCGAGACCACGCAGCCAGTTCCTTCGTACTCCAGCTCAGATCAGGACATTTCTCTTGGCTCCTGGTTATTTTCCTTCACTCGCACACTCCCACTCATGTTCTGGGTCCATGTTTCCATCCAAAGTCTACTTGGATTCTAACCCATTTGGCTTTATCTCTCATTCCCACTTCCCTCTCATACTTGATGACATAGAAAAACAGACCTCTGCAAAATAATACAGGAAAAATTATCATTATCTTCTTTAGAAACTTCATAGAGAGCAAAACCAAAATAAAAAAAGCCTTCCTTCTCCTGAAATGGAGAAGCCACTTTTTTGAGGAGTAATCACAGAAAATCAGTATGTCCCTTCTCCCTTCACTCATTCAATGACCACTTATTCACCTTAAAGAGCTTATTAGACCCTGCTAGGTTCTGCACCCACAAAAAAATAAGATCACCATAGAGGTAGTTCATAGTTTCCTGGAGAAAGCACACATATTTAAAACAATGGTAATGCAGTATGAACAAAACCAAAATAGAGATACACCTAACTTCTCTGAAATGTATTAATGTAAGTAGTGAGGGGAGTAGATAGAGGAAATTGAATCATAAGAAGTAATGCTGAAATTGAGTCTCAAAGAATTTGCTTTCTTAGTACTAAAGGAAGTTCAGGGCAGTACCAGGCAGGAAGGGTCAATATATGCAAAAAGCATCAAGTTGTCAAGTAATATGGCACAGTCAAGGAATCATTCGTTGTTTGACATGCGGTAATTTGGAGATGAAATAAAGCAGTTAACAAAAGCTCAAGGAGAATGAGAGCTTCAGCTGGACCTGAGAAAGAAGCATCTTTGCACCTATGCCTAGCTAACAAAAGGTAATATGAAAATATCACAGGGTGCAAAGAACTGCCATATAAGACTTTATATTAGAATAGTACATTACCATCTATAAAATAGAGCTAATGGGAACCTGTTATAAGCACAGGAAGCTGAACTCAGTGCTCTGTGATGACCTAGAGGAGTGGGATGCGGGGACATGGGAGGGAGGTCCAAGAGGGCGGAGATATATGTATACATATAACTGATTCACTTCACTGAGCAGCAGAAACTAACATAGCATTGTAAAGCAATTATACTCCAACAACAAACAAATAGAATAGCTGTGAGTCTTGGGGGTCACATATCACTGCATCCTTTGATCTTTGTTGTGACATGCAGGATCTAGTTCCCTGACCAGGGATTGAACCTGGGCCCTCTACAGTGGGAGCTACAAGTCTTAAACACAGGACCACTAGGGAAGTCCCTTGCATTCTTTGATCTTTGGAACTGGGACCTCTCAGGTTTCCCTTTATAGTGTGCCCAGCTCCAGGTACTTCATCCAATGCTGACTCTGAGCAATAAGCTATTGCTTAGTTACTTATCATTAATTCAGCTTCATTTTCTTGTGTACTGATTTTTTCATTGTAAGAGTGGCTTTGGATTAGTTTCTCAATCCATTTGGTGACCTCACTCCAACTTTTTATATGAGGTATAAAAAGTCTTCTTAATATAGAATCTCAGAGTTAAACTGGCTTACCCTCAGGAACTCTAAATGCCATCCCCTGGTAGAAAGGGATGCATTAACACATTCTCTGGTAGGCTGGGGTGTCCACTGGGAATTCTAAATGTGATTGTCATTCCTGCACCCATCATGGGAAGGACTGCAGAAGTACATGGAAAGAGGCCCAGAGCCTCAGAAGTGAGGGAGGAAGTTTTCTCCTCTCAATACTCTCTGCTCAACTTACTACAGGACTATCAGCTTTATCTTTCCCCCTAATCCTCCAAAGGACTTGTTATGCCTTGAATCATAGTTCTCATGATCCATCCTGCTATCCAGTTGGACACCAGAATACTGCACATATCTCAGCTTTCTTTTCTTGTTTTCTATTTAAACTTCCCCCTATTACCTTCTGGCTTGTCTCAGCTTCATAACCTGTCAACAAAACCCAATAGCCAAGTATTGTTTATGATGGGTGATTTAATTCAATCTAAGCTCTTATTCCTTCAGAGGAAAGATCATGGTGTGTATGATTCATCAGGATACCAAAACATGGTTTTCTTGGCCTAGCTGCTATTTAACTTGTCTGATATTTGAATTCATGTCTTTGAAATTTCAGAGTTGGACTAGATGATCCCTAGGATCTGGGAGACTGTTTTATCCTATGACTCTGTAGTGGCTTGAAATTTTGGTCCTGGATCTTCACCCTTCCTGTATCCACTGGGCATAGTTTCATTATGAATAGAGAATACTTCCTTACCCCTTGATTTCAGAATTGGCCATGTGACTTCCTGAGAAAAGGAACAGAAGGTATAGTACTCCAGTTCTGCGTCTTGAAGAAGCCTCCTTCTTCGAGTTGGCCAAAATTTTGTTTAAGTTTTTCATTCAACAGCTTATGGAAAAACCCAAAGAAACTTTTTGGCCAAACCAATATTTCTGCCATTGTTGTGATAATAGTTTTCCCTGGGTAACCTGCCAGTCCCAAGAGGAAGCAGAGAGATATGTGGCGTATAGCCACACAAGCCACTGCTATCTGAAGTTGAGCCTTCTCAGCCACTTTACATTTGTGAACAAGAAGTCAATGCTTATTGCTGTGTGTCACTGAGATTTTGAAGTTTTTATGAAGTATTATTATGGGCATACCTAACAGCTTCAGCCTCCATGGTAGGAATGTTTTGCATGTAGTAGACTTGATAAATACTGATTGAATGATATTGCTACTGAGAATTGTTTCATTGTATCTATTTCACATGAAACACAAGGGTCAAAGTAAAATGTCTTCTGGATTACAAATATTATTTATCCAAAGTGCAGTGGCCAGGGATTCTTAAAGCTTTTCTGTAAGGGAAAGTGGAGTAGTAAAAATATATTTTGTCAGACATTTCCTAAAATACTGTTACCCCTGTAACCATACCCAACCCCATGCCTAGCCAGTACATGTCTGTCACCAATTCTTAGAGACTCCACTCCAGGCAAGGCCCTTCAGAAGTTTCTCACGTGACGTTGTAATTTTCCCAGATGGTTGTATCGGGCCATTCTGACCCAGCTCATTTGTGGGAGAAAAGAAAGGCAACTAAAGAGATGAAGGCTTTTAATGAGACTCTTTCACTGGAGTCTTCACAAATTAGGTCAGTTACAATCTGATAAAAGCAAAAGTTAGTCTGTAGTGGATAATTAGGAAATAGCACTGAGATATAGGCCAGCCTCTTCAAAATAACTTCTAATACCTACATGAGTGGTTTTTTTTTTTTTTTTTTTTTTTTTTGAGCAAGTGACAATGCTGAGTAACCGAGTTTAGAAGCTGTTGTGGTACAAGGAGGCTGGATATTAGGGATCATGGAAGAGACATCTTGATTGTGAGTTCCATTTCAGACCAAGGATCTGAGAAACGGTGTACCTGATTCTTTGAAGTGCCCTTCAAGGAGAAATGGGTAATGTCATAGATGTGTTTAGCAACAAGGTTGCTGAAACTCAGAAAAGAGAAGAAATTGGCAGAAATTCTCCCTACACCAATCAGTAACATGCTGGCTACTTTCTACATTACAGTGCTAATAAAGTATTTTTTTTAATTGATCAGCTATAACAAGATCTGTACTATACTAAGAGATTAAAGGATGATTGAATATTATAGAAACTACTACTGGTAGCAAGTATGATTTCATGAGTTCTTATGATTTTTAATCTATATTATTTCATTTAATTTTCATAATTTTACTATGATTATAATATTTTTTCCATTTTCCAGATGAGGAAACTGAAGTGTAGGGGGGAAAAAGTGATTTTCTTTCACATTCACAGGAACAGAAACATCACACATGGGCCCTAGCTTTTAGAAAAGGGAGTTTTCTCAGGACAGCTGATTGGAAAAATGATATGTGGGAGATGAGAACAATACAAGTGGCATAAGTTCAGCCAGGAGAGGGAAGATTTGACTGTGAAGGGTCTAGAGGGGGAGTCTCAAACTTTTTCTGTAAAGGGTTTCAAGAACCATATGATCTCTGATGCAACTACTCAACTCTGCCATGTAGTATGAAGGCAACCACAAAAATGTGTAATCCAATAGACATGGATGGTTGCAATGAAACATCATATGCTCAGATGCTCAGTCGTATCTAACTCTTTGTGACTGTATGGACTGTAAATGGCCAGACTCCTCTGTCCATGGGATCCTCCAGGTGAGAATACTGGAGTGGATTGCCATGCCCTCTTCCAGGGGATCTTCCTGACCCAGGGATTGAACCTGTGTCTACTGTGACTCTTGCATTGCAGGCAGGTTATTTACCACTGAGCTACTTGGAAAGCCCAGAGCATCATACGTGGACACCTAAATTTGAATTCATCAGAATTTTAATATCACAGAGTATTATTATTTCCCCTTTTAAAAACTAAAAATATAAAGCCATTTTTAGGATGTAGGGTGCACAGAAACAGGTGGCAAGCTCAATTTGTCTTGTGATTTGCAGTTTTCTGACTCCTGGTCGAGTGTCTAGCAGTACATTTGTATGCATATGTATATATTTAATGAGTGAATTAATTAAATTTCTGTAGTAGAAAGTGGAAAGAACACTGTCACTGAATACTAGTTAAACAGGGAAATCTATGGAAACTATATTTTGTATCTGTGTCAGAATCAGTAGAAGATAGGGGTATGATGCACTGTTATGTCCTCCAGAATAATTTTTGATTTTTACTAAAAGCCTTGATGAAAGCTTTGAGATCTCCATAATCTTTTTTAATATATTTTATTTTTATAAATATTGTTTGATGTGGACCATTTAGAAAGTCTTTACTGAATTTGTTCCAATATTGCTTCTGTTGTTTATGTTCTGTTTTTTTTTCTCTGCAAGCCATGTGGGATCTCAGCTCCCCAACCAGGGATCTAACCTGCAGCCCCCCTGCCTTGGAAGATTAAGTCTTCATCGCCGGGCCACCAGGGAAGTCTCTGAGAGTTCCTAAATTTTTGTGTACTTTAGTTTTCTCCTAATGTAATGTGGACAATAAGAATACTTACTCTCTGTGTCAGGTTCCCTGAGACTAGTGTGTTAGTCGCTCAGCTGTGTCTGACTCTTTGTGACCCCATAGACTTCCTCTTCCATGGAATTCTCCAGGCAAGAATACTGGAGTGGGTAGCCTTCCCTTTTTCAGGGAATCTTCTTGACCCAGAAATCAAACCTGGGTCTCCTGCACTGCAGGCAAATTCTTTACTGTCTTAGCCACTAGGGAATGACAGGACTCAGGATATGCTCATACTCACACTATAATTTACTCTGGTAAAAAGACACAACCTAAAATCCTAAAGGGAAAAGGCACATGGCACAAAGTCTAGGAAAACCAGGCACGTGCTTCCATTTTTCTCTCCTAGCGGAGTCACACAGGACGTGCTTAATTTTCTCAACAGTGAGTTATGACAACACATGTGAGAAGTTGCCCACTGGGGAAGTGACTAAGAGACTCAATACCTAGGTTTTTAATTCGAGGTTAAAATAACACATAGATGTCCTCAGCCTGGCATGCATCAAGCTCCAGATACCCAGAAGGAGAGCAGATAGTCAACATAAACAGTATTGCGTAAGCAGTTTAGGCACAGTGAACTACCCTTACCAATTCTGGAAATAGTGGGAACCCTCCTAAAATCCAAGTTCCTAGATGCCAGTCAAGGGTGAAACTTATAGGTAGACCTTTCAGAGAATAACAGTCAAGAAGATGCCTAGTTAACTCTTTTCTGCATACTCTCCCAAAGTGGGGAGGATTTTGTGAGATAATGTATTTTGCTTAAATTATGCTTGGCAGAGAATGAGCCCACAAAACAGCATATTTTACTCTCAGCAGATTGACAGGAAGGCAAAGAGGGATGAAGAGAAAGTTTCACAGAGTTGCAGATATGGCATGATCTTTTGTGGATATATTTGCATGTTATGAATTATTACACACCCATATAACCACATGGGAAATGTCATTAATTCCACCTGTCAAGCTGTAGCAATTAAGATATGACCTCCCTAGAAATCTCTTGAGCGTTATACCTTATTGGCCAGATACTTAGGTTCACACACAAGAGACAGTGTCATCCTGATGTACAGAATTCCCATGATGGTAGAGGACACTCATGCCCAATGGGCTTCTATAAATGTGAAGATTTGTTTGAAATTAATGAAGAAGGGGCCTCTTGCTCTAAATTTCCACTGAAGGGAACATCCAAATCATTGTACAATAGCAATTGACAAGTTTACATCTGTGGACTCTTTCTGACTATGTACCTTTCTCTCTACCAAGGAAGGCTGAATATGGAAAGGCTCTACTACTGCTGGCTCAGTCATTGTATTGCTCATAACTGGCATCAAGAAATGATACAAATGCATTATTACACACTTACTGTGCTTTGTATGGGGGGTAAGCCAGTACATTGTTTCGTGCTGTAGAAAGTCCAGTGATTCTGAATTGATTCATTAAAGGTCCAAGATATCAAAGGTCCTCCTTTATTCTGTTGTGATATTGCTAATCCTTAATTACCCGCCAAGACATTTTTCAATTTATGGCTACATTAGATGCTAATTTTTGATATCAGGCAGATTTTCTCCTGCTATCAGAATATTTTCCGTCGTGTTCAAATTTTTTTAGACAATAGAAAATGCTTTAGAAAGTAAAATATTTAAAAATAAATCTTTGGCATAAAATACCATACAAATCATTAACAAGATAGACAGAAGAGGCTTATAGTTTTATTTATTTATTTTGATTATCTACAGTCTTGATGCTGATTTTTGAGTCAACCATGAGTTTTTTCTAAAAACATGTATTCTTAAAGGAAAGCAAAAAATTCCGTTCTTTACACTTAATAAACCAATTATCCTTTAATAACGAGATGTAACTTAAGATTACATTAGTATCCGCAATGAATAGTTTTTCCTTCTTTGGTCAGCTAACGAATCTCCTAAATGTTGAGAAATTGGTACCAAACTAAAGATCATCAGCTCTCTAATAATCCAGTGCATTTCTGACAAAACTAATAATTTCTAAACCTTCACTGCTTCTTAGAAGGCAGAGCTTTAACCCATTGCACTGTTACCTCTCAGAAAGATAGCAATATGATCCTCCTGTCCTGGATGAGATTTTGTGTTGTTTTACTAAATAATAATTATGGTCTAGATTGCTAATTATTTTCTTTTTAAGAGCCTGCTTTAATTATTCAAGGACTTTTAAAAAATTCACTTGAGTGAAGACTCACTAACATAGCCATTTCTAATTCTATGATGTACAATTTAACACAATTTACGTGCTTCTTCACCATCTCAAATCTCTTACTGAATTGTAGGCAAGGAAATCTAACCATCAGAAAAATAATATTTGATTAGACAATGAAGAGAATAAATGATTTATCCAATTCTTAGACCATACTCTACTTACCAAATGGCTCAGAAACCAGTCAGGGCACCTTGGATACAACCAATAATGCTTATAGAAATAACTACTTGTTCCTGAAATATACAGACTGACAGAAGCAATGCAATTTGAAAAATTAAGAAACAATAAACAATAAATCTTTTGTAACCAGGTAGGGCATCCTTTATGCAGAGGCCTGCATAAGCGTATCATTTAATTTGAAAATTTCAGTTATGAACTCTTTATATTTAGCAACTTACATTTTAAGTGGGAAGTAGATCCAGATTTTAACCTTGTGACATTGTTCTGAGATTGGTCTAGGGACTTGGAGTCTTGCTTGTGAAGGGAATAGTGAAGGAGATGTGATAATCATTCAAACCCAGCTATATAGAGAGGGCAACAGGAAGTAAAGTAATGTGAAATGCAAGTGCCCCTGGGTGTAAGAAAATAAATTATATTTTAGCTTTACTGACAAAGATTTCTATATGTAGTAATAGGAAAGGTCATTTTTGGGTTTGACAAATGATCATATCGGTATTTAACCTGGGTTATAACTGACAGATTAAATCCCATAGGCAATTGAAGGTCAATTTCAATACCAAAACCTTGGTTAGTGAAGTAGAGAGTGGTTTCATTCATCTTCAAAGATGTACTTAATGAAGTGTTCCTACCTTATTGATTTAACTAGATTCAAGATCAAACTCATTTTGTTAAAGTCCATGTAGGTTTGTTGCAAATGTTCACTTAAGTTATCCAATTAAAATCCGACATTAGGTTATCTGTCACTCTCAGCATGAACACTCAAGACTTACTTTAACCCAGAAAGTCCACTTTTAGGAACATGTCCTGATATGTTTGCACATTTGCATAGTGGTATATGTAGTAAGAGGTTTCGGTGTTGTTTGCAGTAGTAAATGACCTAAATGTGTAGCAGGAGGGGTCTGTTTAAATAGTTCATGGTACAATGAAATACTCTGCCAGCATTAAAAAATACTTGGATAACTCCATATGTCCAATGTAGAATGACTTTCATAATATTTTAAGTGAAAACTATTATGCAAAAATCTGTATTACATTCAGCCATTTGTGTTCAAGTCTATTTTAATGCTTATGTGTTAATATATATTTATATGCTCAGAATGCATAGAATATCTTTAGAAAAATACACAGTTATTGGTAACAATTATTAGCCCTTGGGAGGTGAAAATTTGTTGAAAACCAAAGAAGACAGAGAGATTGAAATTTTACCATATATGTTATTTTAGATCTTTTGACTTTAGTAATGTGTATGTATTATCTATTCAAAACATTGTTTTAAGAAAATTCACCTGTTTGGGAAGAGCAAATGGACTTGTCACCTGTTCTCTAGAATACTTTCTTCATATTTTTATCACCACATTTACTAAACTGTCTCCTGTTAAGGATTTTCTGTTGAATCCCCTCGCTAGTGTGTGAGCCTCTTAAGCCTAGAATTGTTTTATGCATTTTAGCACACTCAGGAGCTACACCATCTGGCATGTGGTAGGGGTTCAATAATGTCTGAAAGAAGGTATGAATTTTTATATGCCTTGGTTCTCTTCAGTTACTGTTTTTAATTTTTATTTTATTGTTTTATGATAATTTATAAATAAAGTGGAGGAGGAAATGGCAACCCACTCCAGTATTCTTGCCTGGGAAATCCCATGGACAGAGGAACCTGGCAGGCTATAGTCCATGGGGTGGCAAGAGTCAGACATGAACAACTAAACAAGAAGATAAAGTAATAGCTTTAACTTATATAGTACAAAAGCATATACCGAAAAGCAGAAGTCTCCTGTGCCCATTCTGTCCCTTTGTGTAGAGAAAACCATTCTTCCTTTTAGCTACATCTTCTGATATTTACCTCCATATCTCTAAATAATGACCTCATATTGATGCTTACTGATTTTCGAGTTTCAGTCACCATCTGTTGACTTCTTGGTATAGTACTTGAGAACTACTTACTCACTGACTCCTACTGATTCCCATCTCCACCCCTTTTTCTCATTATAATTACATTACTGTCTTCAGTTAAATCAATTAGTTGCTATTTACATTCCTATGACTAGGTAGCTATTTTTTACTATGGAGTTAAGTAAAGATGTGATTATATTTTACACAGTTTTTATTTTTTACTAAAGTTAAATTTTAATTTGCAGTTTTAAAAGTTTTTTTCTTTATGCTTATGGATATTATATTCCAAATGCAAAGATTTTGTCATCTTCTTTTAATAATTTTTCTAAATTTTCACAGTTCCAAATAGTGCATCAGATCCATTTCCCCCTGGACACCTCAATCCTGAGCCTTCAAACCTCGTGCCCTAGTATGGGTTACTCTCTAGATTTGATGTGCAGCTGTCCTCTGAACTTACATTTTCTGACCCTGTGTAGAATTTCCTATATCCTGGATAATAAGCCCATATCTTCCATGATATTCCATGATGATAATGATATTTGGCACTGTTTACATGCATGGACTCACTGAATGCTTGTGAGGTAGGTACTATTATTATCTCCATTTTACAGATGAGGAAATTTAGGTATATAACAGTTAAGGTATATATTGATATCTCAGTTTCCTTTCATATTCTCATCACTATTATAATTTTTAAATCTCTCATTCTTTAGGTTGGGATGGGGATAGAGATCAGCATATATATTTAATATAACTCATTTCACATCATGTATTTTTAAATGATGTCTTGGCTAGTAGAGTCGTTAGAGCTACTGGTCTGGATCGCATGAAAGAGACCATTGTAGAACTCTTCCCAAACTAGCTCTTATCAGCCTGTTATCACTTTTGGCCCCATTATTCTCATTCTTCATCTCACTCAAGAGAAGCAAGGTGTTTAAGATAGAAACTGGATAAACTCTGCTGGTGTCTAAGACCTTTCAGTTGAGTAAAAGAATATGGTAGGTGAATTTATGACTCACATCACTGAGAAAAGTAATGAAAACAACATATGTTCTAATACAAAAAGAACATCTTCTTACCAAAATTATATATTAGTATGGCATGGATAAAAATACACCCTAATTTCTTCTCACGTGCTATTCCATCGATGGTAAGTTTTTAAAAATTATTACAGTTTTATAAAAGTGAAACTGTAATAAAAATTTTATAGTACCTATGATTTTTCTTCCCATGTTGCTAGATTCAATTATGAAATTTGTAAGCATTTTTAGTTATGCTTTTTCTGTCCAGTGATCAAATTTCTTATATATTTGAAAATACTTTTCTATGACATCTTTAAAAACAATTTTGTGACTCTTAAAACATATACATAGTATTTTAAGGTCAAATTATTATTAAAATTTTCATTCAATGTGGAGACTACAGCACTTTAGAAGATTAGAAAAAGTGAGCATGAAAGAGAGCAATATTTGTTTTAAGTGTTGGCTAATGAGATTGAAGGAGAAAGATGAAACAAATGAGTTCCCTGTTGTGTCTATAGAAGGATGAGGGGAGAAAAGGAAGGGAAATCTTAATTGGTAATTTTTTTTTTAAATTCAAGGTCTTGATTTTGTGGGATAGGAAAATTTGGGGCTTAAAAACTCTTAGCCAATTTCATAGCAGAGATATATTTTCAAATTGAATTGAGGGGAAAGGTCTTTTGAGGTTAGTAAGAAGCATCCATAAGTGAGCTGAGACAGCAGCTTTTACCCCAGGCTATTTCAAAAATCAAGAGCAGAGCTAAGAATAGAGGTTCGTAATGGCCAGTCCAGTTTTCCGACCACAGGCACATGCCCTCTGGTCCCCACGTCTGCTGAGAGCATCATTTTAGAATATGCAGTGGTTGAATATCTCTAAAGAGACTGTGAGTCACTTCCATACTCAGCCACAATTTTTTTTTTATTCCCTTGGTTGATTGTTAGATTGAAAGCAAAGCTGGGGCAAAGATCAAGGACAAGGTTTCTGATTCAAGAAGGTGAATAGAGAATTGAGTACTTGTTGAATCCTCTCCCATCTGGTCCAAACCCATTAAAACATACTGGATAAATACTTATAAAAATTTAGAAAACACATAAATATTTCAAACTCTGGGAAAGGGAAATCTCTCAGAGACCACAGATAGAAATGTTGTTTTCAAAAGAGAGAAATCTATGGGAATAAGTAGGAACTGAACTTTAGGAACATTAAACAACCACAGTTGTTTTGAGCAGTTGGTTTTAAGATGCACAATATATAAACTTTCCTCAAAGACAGCTTAGCTCAGAGTTCTATGCACATGGTGTTTCCCGCCTTTGACTCTCCATTCTTTTTCCTGCTCAAATCAGTCTGGATGATGACCTCACCATTCTGTTAAAAATGCCCATTCTAATTCACCAATAGCTTTTAAAATCAGCATCTCAACATTATTTCACAAAGTTGAGCACATTTTGTTTATTTAAGAAGACCCTTTATTCTACAGGCTTCTGCTACATGGAACTTTCATCGATTTTCCTCCTACTTATTGAGCCATTTTTCTTCAGCCTTCCTCTACCACCTGATTTTATTTGGCAAGTGTATGTATATAATGCTAAACTATATATATATATATAATTATGTATATAAAACTCTTTTAGATATGACACATAAATGTAATGTCAAATTCAGGAAATGTATACTGCCTAAAGAATGTGCTTGGGATGTAGGTTCTTTCTTGAGATGTTAGGATGGCAGCTGGAAACTCTACAAAAGGAAAAATGATAGGGGTATACAGTCTATCAATTTTAGAAAAACCCTTAAAATTTTGTTCAGGAAACATTACTTTTAAATATGCTTACTTTAATCAATAAAGATTAAATCCAAGCTGAAAATTCGTGTCACATAAGGTTTCCTAACATATTCAAAGGGCTTCCCTGGTGTCTTAGTCGAATCCGCCTGTCAATGCAGGAGACACAGGTTCAATCCCTGGGTTGGAAAGATTCCCTGGAGGAGGAGATGGCTACCCACTACAGTATTCTTGCTGAGAAATCCCAAGGACAGAGAAGCCTGATGGGCTACAGTCCATGGGGTTGCAAAGAGCGGGACACGACTTAGCAACTGAACAATAGCATATGCAATGTCACAACCTTTCCTAGGTGTTAGACTTGGGCTTTGTCCTGGATCCCTCTTCTCTCCTCGCTCTGTATTCTCACTCTAGATGAGATTGCTGGACACTATCTATATACAAATGGCTCCCCAATTTACATTTCCAGTCAAGAGCTTTCATCTGAATTCCAGGACTGACCAGCTACCAACATGCCATCACCATTGGATTGTCTCATGGGTGTTGCAAATATGTTCAAAACTGCATTACTGCTGTTAACTCACTTCCTTTGCTGTGTCAGGATTTGACCTGTGGTTAACTTGCTAGCCTTGTTCCACTGGTAACCTGATCAGGGTAAAATGTCAACCAGATTTTTAGGCAGAATTGCTTATGACTAAAATGACCCTGGCCTTATGAACTGGGTCTTGCTAGGGGAACTCTACATACATACCTGATGTGGACATCAAAGCTTTGGGCTTTCCTAAGATGATGATTCCTGTAACTGGACGTGTCCCCTGCAGGATTGTGGCACCTACTGCCTAGAGTCACCACATGTGACCCTGAAGCTCTCTCAGGCTCCTGGGAGTTTCTAAGGACTGCAGATACAGCAAAATATCAAATATGAAGCACCTACTTCTTTGGTGGGTTTAATACCTAACTTAAAATTGATTGTTAACAGAAAACAGAAATATGGGAGACTAAATTATCACAGTTCATTTTCTCAAGAGTTGTCCCTCTGATGGGAATAGGACGCAGACATGTTGGTGTCAGCCTAACTGGGTGTTGATGTGAACACCCTTGGGTTCTGACCACAGCCCTGAGTTGGTCAGCTGCCATCATTTGGGTACAGAAGATGCTACTTCATTCTCTCACATTTAAGCAACTGCTGTGACTGGTGTCACCATCCCATTTTCTTTCTCGATTTTCTTATCACTTAATCATTTGAAAGATGATCAGACACCTCTGAAATACTGTAAAAATAAGGATAAAAACATAAATATCTGTGTAGGTTAGCAAGTGAGGCAGTCATGAAAAATGCTTTTGTAGTCTAGGGCCTCTTTTGTTGTTTAGTCACTAAGTCATATTTGACTCTTTTGTGACCCCATGGACTGTAGCCCACCAGGCTCCTCTGTTCATGGGATTTCCCAAGCAGGAATACTAGAGTGGGTTGCCATTTGTTCTCCAGGGTATCTTCCTGACCCAGGGATCGACTCTGCATCTCCTGCATTGGCAGGCAGATTCTTTATTGCTGAGTCACCTGGGAAGCCCCAACGTAGTGTCTTAGAAGGAAAGAAACCACCACGTTGCACGTTTTATGGAGGAGAAAAAACTAAAATCCTCAAATATATGTTAAACAGATTTCAATGATTTAGTGGAGAGTTATTACTTTAAAAAAATCACATTATTCCTCCTCCTCTTTTACAGATTTTTGAGGTAGGAGTGATAACTTCCTGATCTTTTGTAGGATATAGAAGAAAAAGGAAATTATTTCAGTCATGTGTTACACTGTTCCTCCAAGCTTCTCTAACAGAATCCTAATCTCTTCATTTTCAATGCATAACACACTTATATATCCTTTCTGGTTTTGTCTGCTGAGTCAATTTATGGATTATATGGCATAGTCTGTTTCAATATCTGGAAGAAATATTTTGCCTTAGTTTATTTACTAATAAACTAATATAGTATACATCAAACTTAATTAGATTATCCATTTCAGTCTCTAGATATAGTCCAGATAACTTTTGGTCCTTTCAGAAAATAACAAGTCAATTGTTGGAAGACAAAGATTTTATATTATTGAGAATATTTTGAATGTATTTGCTGATTAAAGTATTTAAAAAATTAATCATATACCAAAAATGAAACCCAGAACTTATTATAATTATTTTGATCAAAGACAAAATATTTAGGGAATGACAACAGCAACAAGGGAAAAACTTCACAATACCTAAACAATCAAAGGACACACTCATAAACAAGTTGCAAATTACTTCCAGATGCATACTGTAAGCCATGTGCTAGTAATACATAAAATCTAATTATCAGAGATCTTAAATGAAATATTACTTTATAAGTACATAAATATATATATATAGTTTATAAATATATAAACACATACAATTTTATAAATACATTATAAAAATTTTATTTTATAAACCTTTCATAAATATAGCAATGAATCTTTAAATTCTTGCAGAGTCATGAGAACTCAGTAGGTGGAATTATTTGTGTGGAAACACATTTATTTTCTTGGTTACCCAGAGTACAATGGCACTAAGGGAGAAGCATACATCAATTGCTTGGTTTTTTTCCATGTGCCAGAAGGTACTTTGGTCCAGGTGTTGATGAGTTGAAATAAACCTTGGAATTTCCATGCTGGGATTTCATAGCCCTCACTCCGAAGTTTCTTCAAGTTAAAAAAAAGAATGTAATGTTGCACCTGTCTTAGTCCATTAGAGATGCTATAATAAAATATTGTAGACCAGGTGGCTCAGAGCTACACAGTTCTGGAGGCTGAGAAGTCCATGATCAAGGTGTTGATTTGACAGATCTTTGTCGGCCAAGTGATGTGTCTGTGTTTTAATATACTGTCTAGGTTTGTCAGAGCTTTTCTTCCAAGGAGCAAGTGTCTTTTAACTTCATGGCTACAGTCACAGTTTGCAGTGATTTTGGAGTCCAAGAAAATAAAATCTACCACTGTTTCCACTTTTTCCACTTCTTTTTGCCATGAAGTGATAGGACCAGATGCCATGATCTTAGTTTTCTGAATGTTGAGTTTTAAGCCAGCTTTTTCACTCCTCTTTCAACTTCACCAAGAGACACTTTAGTTCCTCTTCATTTTCTGCCATTAGAGTGGTATCATCTACATATCTGAGGTTTTTTATATTTCTCCCAGCAATCTTGATTCCAGCTTGTGATTCATTCAGCCTGACATTGTACATGATGTTCAGTTCAGTTCAGTCGCTGAAACATGCCTGACTCTGTGACTCCATGGACTGCAGCACGCCAGGCTTCCCTGTCCATCACCAACTCCTGGAGCTTGCTTAAACTCATTTCCATCAAGTTGGTGACTCTGCATATAAATTAAATTAGCAGGGTGACAATATAAAGCCTTATCATACGCCTTTTCCAATTTGGAGCCAATCTGTTGTTCCATGTCTGGTTCTAACTGTTGCTTCTTGACCTGCATACAAGTTTCTTACGAAACAGGTAAGGTGGTCTGGCATTCCCATCTCTTTAAGAATTTTCCATAGTTTAGTGTGATCCACACAATCAAAGGCTTTATCATAGTCAATGAGGCAGAAATAGATGTTTTTCTGGAATTCCTTTGCTTTCTCCATGATCCATCCATCTTGAGTGTCCCTGCAAGCCCCTTCACCATAACAAGGCTGTGATCCATGAAGAGGTTATCTATACATATCTTTGTAGGAAAATAGAGGCTAATTAAGTCTTCTAAACTGTAGTTTCTTTTCTCTCTGCACTGCATAGTTAAGCTCTGTGTTATAGGAACTTAAACTGGAATTGTTTCTTAAGGCTACATCTTGACCTTTAACATTAGCACTTTGCAAAGATTTGTGTTGATGTATCTGATCATTTTCCTTCCTTTCTCTTCCATGAAGAGAAGCCTCTCTGTAGGTTTCTCTGTAGCCTGATGATAGGCACAGAATAGATGCTCAGTCAATACTTGTCACTTACGTGATTGTATACTTGGAGGTAAGCCTTAAATTGGGCACAGAAGAAATTGCTTTGTTACCTATTTTATTCATAGTACCAATAGTTTACCTTTTCACATGTTTATTGGTCATTTGTATGTCTTCTTTGGAGAAATGTATTTTTAGGTCTTCTGCCCATTTTTTGATTGGTCTATTTGTTTTTCTAATATTGAGCTGAATGAGCTGCTTATATATTCTGAAGATTAATCCTTTGTCAATTGTTTCACTTGCAACTATTTTCTCCCATTCTGAGGGTTGTCTTTTAATCTTGTTTATTGTTTCCTTTGCTGTGCAAAAACTTTTAAGCTTAATTAGGCCACATTTGTTTATATTTGTTTTTATTTCCAGTACTCCAGGAGGTGGATCAAAGAAGATCTTGCTGTGATGTATGTCAAAGAGTATACCGCCTATGTTTTCCTCTAAGAGCTTTATAGTTTTCTGGCCATATATTTAAGTCTTTAATCCATTTTGAGTGGTTTTGTGTGTGTGTATGTGTATGTGTCTGTGTGTCTGTGTGTGTGTGTGGTGTTAGGAAGTGTCTTAGTTTTATTCTTTTGCATGTAGTTGTCCAGTTTTCCCAGCACCACTTATTGAAGAGGCTGTCGTTTCTCCATGGTATATTCTTGCCTCCTTTGTCAAAGATGAGGTGTCCACAGGTGCATGGGCATTACCTCTGGGCATTCTATCTTGTTCCACTGGTTCATATTTCTGTTTTTGTGCCAGTTCCATACTGTATTGATGACTGTAGCTTTGTAGTATAGTTTGAAGTCAGGAAGGTTGATTCCTCCAGCTCTGTTTTTCTTTCTCAAGATGGCTTTGGCTTTTCAGGGTCTTTTGTGTTTCCATACACACTGAAATTTTTTGTTTTAGAGGGAAAGAATGGGATGAATGGAGAAAGTAGTATCAATATATATACACAATCAGGTGTGAGATGGATAGCTGGTGAAAAGCTGCTGTGTAGCCCACAGGGAGTCCAGTTTGGAGCTCTGTGATCACCTGGAGGGATGAGGTGAGGGGAGGGGAGGGCGGTTAGGGAGGGAGGAGATGTATGTATAATTGTGGCTGATATGCATTGCTGTATGGTGAAAACCAGCACAACATGGTAGAAATCTGAAAAACAAACAGAAAGAGTAGCTGAGTCACTTTGCTGCACACCAGAAGCTTGCATAGCATTGTAAATCAACCGTACCTCAATAAAATGAATTTTAAAAAATAGTGTATATGAGATAAGTCATGAGAACGTAGTGTATAGAGAACTCTCCTTAATGCACTGTGGTGACCTGAATGGTTAAGGAAATCCAAAGGGTTTGTGTTCATGTTTGGCTGATTCATTTTGCTGTGCAGAAGAAACGAACACAATATTGTACAGCAACTATAAGTTAATTTTTAAAAAGAAATTGCTAGGAAGAGATCAGGATCTGACAGGTAGACTGAGAGTGATGACTGGAGATGCTGGCAGAGAAAGAACTTAATGGTAGACTGGGAGCTTGTCTTGGGGAGTCTCTGATGGAATGCAGTGGAATGTGTTAGGAAGCAGTAAAAGATAAAGCCACCTAACCAATTGGCAGTCTTGAAACCAGCGGCTATGAAATTTTGTTATTAACCTTACAGATGTGGTATTTTAGGGATATTAACTTGACATTTGTGTGCTAAAAGGACTTGAGTCATGTGATGCTAATTGGACATGCTCCATTCATTCAAGAATTTACCATTCTTTGAAAATTATCATGATCAAGATGAACTTAACAGTATTTATTCATCATGGCATTATTATCTGGTCCCAGGTTGTGTTGATTGATTCCCCCTCCCCCTCCATTTATAGCAATGGAATCTAGTTGAAGGGCTTTTAAGCAAGTTACTCTGCCACACTGATGTGGGTAATTTTTTATAGCATTTCTGAAATCCTGGAGACTATTTTTTCCCTTTTGTCTAGTCTGAATGTCATTTACATTTGGAAGAATCAAGACACAAAATTCTCCTAACCTGTTCAAACATGAAAGTGGCTGCAAATGTATTTTTGTCATTTGTCTTCTTAAGGCATATTTTCTCTATAGCCTTGAACCTAAGTGAAAAGACTCAGAAAGAGAAGAGAACATTTAATCAATAACTTTACAATTTTTCTATTTAACCATTTGAAAAAGTACTTGGCCTTTAAGGGAAATATTTTTCTTAGGAAAAGTTAGTTAAGGAAGCAAAAAAAAAATCAAGCAATACTCTTTGGAAATGTCTACAAAAAAAGATTTTTTTTTTAAAAAGGAAATAAGTTGTAGGACAGAAACTCTGAGCAAATATAAATATACCTTATGTGACTACTAAAATGTGGTCATATGTTGCATGTGTCTGCATGATACCATTCAATGTTTCTGTGTAAATTACCTTACAGGGTCAGATAGGGTACTTTCTCTGTTAAATGTGTGTATAGTTCTCAAAATAAATGCAATTTATGTAGATGCCTTTGAACATTCTTCCTCAGAACCCTGGGTTTTCACTTTATCCCATTCTTCCAGCTTTAGCTTTCTCTGGCCTCACAGTGCAGAGAAAAGCATACTGATTTCCAGGGGAGTTCAGTGTTACTCTGAAATGACCCAATCCTTGACTCTGGCCATTTGCTTTATTGCTGTATAGGTAGGTAGGTAAATAGATAGATATATAACTAGGGGGTAATTACTTTACAATATTGTGATGGTTTTTGCCACACATCACCATGACTTGGCATTAGGTATACATATGTCCTCTCCCTCTTGAATCCCCCTCCCACCTCCCTCCCCATCCCACCCTTCTAGGTTGTCACAGAGCACTGGCTTTGGGTTCCCTGCATCATACATTGGGAGCTTCCCTGATAGCTCAGTTGGTAAAGAATCTGCCTGCAATGCAGGAGACCTCAGTTTGATTCCTGAGTCAGGAAGATCCACATCAAACATTAAATTTCCACTGTCCATCTATTTTGCATATCGTAATGGTAGCTCAGATGGTAAAGGATCTGCCTGCAAAGCAGGAGACCCAGGTTCAAATCCTGGATGGGGAAGATCCCCTGGAGAACGGAATGTCCATTTGCTTTAAATCCACTGTTTTGACTACCATTTCAGTTCAGTCGCTAGTTGTGTCCAACTCTGTGATCCCATGGACTCCAGAATGCCAGGCTTCCCTGTCCATCACCACCTCCCTCAGCGTGCTCAAACTCATGCCCATCAAGTTGATGATGCCATCCAACCATCTCATCCTCTGTCGTCCCTTTCTTCTCCCACCTTCAATCTTTCCCAGCATCAGGGTCTTTTCCAATGAGTCAGCTCTTCGCATCAGGTGGCCAAAGTATTAGAGTTTCAGCTTCAGCATCAGTCCTTCCAGTGAATATTCAGGACTTATTTCCTTTAGCATGGACTGACTGGATCTCCTTGCAGTCCAAGGGACTCTCAAGAGTCTTCTCCAACACCACAGTTCAAAAGCATCAATTCTTTGGCACTCAGCTTTCTTTATAGTCCAACTCTCACATCCATACATGACCACTGGAAAAACCATAGCCTTGACTAGACGGACCTTTGTCAGCAAAATAATGTCTCTGCTTTTCAATATGTTGTCTAGATTGGTCATAGCTTTTCTTCCAGGAAGCAAGCGTCTTTTAATTTCATGGCTGCAGTCACCATCTGCAGTGATTTTGGAGCCCCCCAAAACAAAGTCTTTCGCTGTTTCCCCATCTATTTGTCATGAAGTGATGGGACAGGATGCCATGATCTTAGTTTTTTGAATGTTGAACTTTAAGCCAGCCTTTTCAGTTTCCTCTTTCACTTTCATCAAGAGGCTCTTTAGTTTCTCTTCACTTTTGGCCATAAGGGTGGTGTCATCTGCATGTCTGAGGTTCTTGGTATTTCTTCCGGCAATCTTGATTCCAGCTTGTGCTTCATCCAGCTGGCATTTCGCATGATGTACTCTGCATATAAGTCAAATAAGCAGGGTGACAATATACAGCCTTGACGTACTCCTTTCCCAATCTGGAACTAGTGCATTTTTTCATGTCCAGTTCTAACTGTTGCTTCTTGACCTGCATTTCCAGCAATTAGCTCAGTGCCTGGCACGAGACTGGCATTCAATTAACATTTCCTTCTCCAGGGGATCTTCATGATCCAAAGATCAAACCCAGGTCTCCTGCATTGCAGGCAGATTCTTTTCCATCTTAGCCACCGGGCAAGCCCAGTTAGTTAATATTTACTGAATGAAAATTTTTAGACTTCCTTATATTTGGCCCAACTTTCTTTTCACTGAAAAATTTTGCTCTTCAAGGTAAAATGACTGTTTAAATTTGTTATTCATCTTGGTCACATTTCTCCTTCTCTCTTACTACCCAAATTGTGTTTTTATTACTTTTGGTTTTATTTTCAACTTTATAGTTTCAGTTTCTATCCTATAATTTTCATTTAAGTTTCTCGGGCTGTTCACCATATCTTTTATCCTTCTATATTCAATTCTTTAAAGATTAAATCCTTAAAGTTTCATCTACTTGGATCATATCTGAATCTGTTTTTAAAAATATGACACTCACCCCTCTACTCACTCTCCTCTGACCAAACTCATCTTTACCACCATGGATGATGTGTAGAACAGGGTGAGGGAGGAGAAGCAATTTATGTGATTAAACATCATTCCAGTGACAATTCACATTTGTTCTCTCCCTTTTAAAATTGTTGTTGTGTCTCAAACACATTGCATGTGTAATGATGACTGATTTTTTTCCCAAGTTAAATTTGCTGCTTCTGTTGGTTCTTTCCACTCATCTAGCTATATAGCCTTTCTTTGCATCCATATACAAGAAGCCCTATCTTTCTGTGGTTTATGAACTACTTTCTTTCTTAGAAATACAGAGCATTATGGGCGGGTGGGAGAATGAGCTGAAACACAATGGTCGACAGAGAATGGGGAAGACCCAGTCTTCTTGCATCTTCTTTCCCAACTTTGCCATGTCTCAGGGGGTAATCTGTTATATTATGAGTTTTCACTTGCCTCCTAAGAAACCTAGTCCCATGAGAGAGTTCTGAAACAAAGATAAGCAAAAGGAATTTATGTGACTTATTTTTTAAAGGGCACCACTTTGAGAACTTTAATACTTTTCTGGGACCAAAATTAACTTGAACGCAGTCAGCTTGGGTTATCAATGTCCTGCCTATATTATACCCTGGGACAAATACAAATTCCCCAGGAATAAGCTATACCAGAGAAAGCACACTCCTGGGTTCCTGTTATCTGAGAGGAGACTGGGCACTCCCTTGACCAAGACTAAGCCCTAGTGTCGGCTTCTCTGAGTGACTTGCCATCTCCCAAGTGCATGAGCTTCACATAGATAGCTGATTACATCCACCACAGTCACTTATATGTACAAATATCTCCCTCTGTTATTAGTAGGCTATTGTGATGGTTGCATTTAATTTTCCTATCATTTAAATAAATGTGTCATACCATTCACTTTCTAATGACTGTCCAATGAGTAGACAAGGATAGATACCAGGCTACACAGGTGTCAGTAGGCCTTTAAGTTGGTTAGCCAATGAAATTGAATTATATATTTCAAGTATTTATATTGGTTTTACTTACTTTTATGCTTCTGAAATGGCAAAAGCATTCCCCAAATGCATTTTTGCAGAAAGTTCTTGTGTCTTATTGATTTGTGTGTACTGGGTGTGTGCATTTTATCATTAGTGCTAATGTGTTCTGATAGTACACTATCCACTTTTCTCAGACAATAGAAAAGTAATCTTTCTTAAAAAAATGTAAGCCACCTGGGCTTTCCAGGTGGTACATTGGTAAAGAATCTGCCTGCCAATACAGGAGATGCAAGAGACGTGGGTTGGATCTCTGGGTTGGGAAGATTCCCTGGAGGAGGGAATGGCAACCCACTCCAGTATTCTTGCCCAGGAATCCCATGGACAGAGGAACCTTATGGGGTACAGTTCATGAGGTCACAAAGATTCAGACCAACTGAATGACTGAGCACACAGTATACCATCCACTTTTCTAAGACAATAGAAAAATGATCTTACTTAATAAGATGGATAGCTGCCATTTTTGAGAACTCTTTTTTTTCAACATGAATGGCCATTTTATGTTTCATTTATTCTTAGAAGAATCTTTTCATCCTGAATTTCTTTCCTTAGAAAAAAATCAGCTATTGCATGAAAGTGAAAGTTGCTTGGTTGTGTCTGACTCTTTGAGACTCCATGGACTATACAGTCTGTGGAATTCTCCAGGCCAGAATGCTGGAGTAGGCTTTCCCTTCTCCAGGGGATCTTCCCAACCAAGGATAGAACCCAGATCTCCCACGTTTCAGACAGATTCTTTAGCAGCTGAGCCATAAGGGAAGCCCAAGAATACTGGAGTGGGTAGCCTATTTTCTCCAGTGGATCATCCCAACCCAGGAATTGAACTGGGGTCTCCTGCTTTGCAGGCACATTCTTTAACAACTGACCCATCAGGGAAACCCACTATTGCATATACACTGTATTTAATACTGAGAAATGCATAGATTCTTTCAGAAAAATAGGTTTTAATGACTATCTAAATTTTTGTTTGCTAGGTAATTATGTACAGAGATCATAAAAAGAATCAGACAGCTTCCACGAAACTAAACAGAACCTGGGATGCCAGGAGAATTCTAGGGTTATTGAGGACAATAAACAACTGCTTATTCTCTAACTACAGGGATAAATGCAGTACTTCTTTCAGATCTCTGCTCAAATATCACTTTCATTAAGAGGCCTACCCTACCATCCCATCCAAAATTGAGCCACTCTCCCTCAGCACTCATCAATTCTATTTATGTCACTCTACATAACTTAATAAGTGAATAGTAGGATTTGAGTCTCTATTTCCCTGACTCTAGACTCCATGTACCAAGCTGCCTAGTTACCTCGGAGTAAAAGACTGGGCAGTAGCAGTAGTAATATCTCATATTTTAAATCTTTTTACAGTTTGCAACAAATTTTCACATGTATTATTTTTATTTTTTATTTTTATTTTTTAAATATTATTTTATTAGTTGGAGGCCAATCACTTTACAACATTTCAGTGGGTTTTGTCATACATTGACATGAATCAGCCATATAGTTACACGTATTCCCCATCCCGATCCCCCCTCCCACCTCCCTCCCCACCCGACTCCTCAGGGTCCTCCCAGTGCACCAGGCCCGAGCACCTGACTCATGCATCCCACCTGGGCTGGTGGTCCGTTTCACCATAGATAATATACATGCTGTTCTTTCAAAACATCCCACCCTCACGTTCTCCCCCAGAGTTCAAAAGTCTGTTCTGTACTTCTGTGTCTCTTTTTCTGTTTTGCATATAGGGTTATCGCCACCATCTATCTAAATTCCGTATATATGTGTTAGTATGCTGTAATGTTCTTTATCTTTCTGGCTCACTTCATTCTGTATAATGGGCTCCAGTTTCATCCATCTCATTAGAACTGATTCAAATGAATTCTTTTTAATGGCTGAGTAATATTCCATGGTGTATATGTACCACAGCTTCCTTATCCATTCATCTGCTGATGGGCATCTAGGTTGCTTCCATGTCCTGGCTATTATAAACAGTGCTGCGATGAACATTGGGGTGCACGTGTCTCTTTCAGATCTGGATTCCTCAGTGTGTATGCCCAGAAGTGGTATTGCTGGGTCATATGGCAGTTCTATTTCCAGTTTTTTAAGAAATCTCCACACTGTTTTCCATAGTGGCTGTACTAGTTTGCATTCCCACCAACAGTGTAAGAGGGTTCCCTTTTCTCCACACCCTCTCCAGCATTTATTGCTTGTAGACTTTTGGATAGCAGCCATCCTGACTGGCGTGTAATGGTACCTCATTGTGGTTTTGATTTGCATTTCTCTGATGATGAGTGATGTTGAGCATCTTTTCATGTGTTTGTTAGCCATCTGTATGTCTTCTTTGGAGAAATGTCTGTTTAGTTCTTTGGCCCATTTTTTGATTGGGTTGTTTATTTTTCTGGAATTGAGCTTCAGGAGTTGCTTGTATATTTTTGAGATTAATCCTTTGTCTGTTTCCTCATTTGTTATTATTTTCTCCCAATCTGAGGGCTGTCTTTTCACCTTACTTATAGTTTCCTTTGTTGTGCAAAAGCTTTTAATTTTCATTAGGTCCCATTTGTTTATTTTTGCTTTTATTTCCAATATTCTGGGAGGTGGGTCATAGAAGATCTTGCTGTGATTTATGTCGGAGAGTGTTTTGCCTATGTTCTCCTCTAGGAGTTTTATAGTTTCTGGTCTTACATTTAGATCTTTAATCCATTTTGAGTTTATTTTTGTGTATGGTGTTAGGAAGTGTTCTAGTTTCATTCTTTTACAAGTGGTTGACCAGTTTTCCCAGCACCACTTGTTAAAGAGATTGTCTTTTTTCCATTGTATATCCTTGCCTCCTTTGTCAAAGATAAGCTGTCCATAGGTTCGTGGATTTATCTCTGGGCTTTCTATTCTGTTCCATTGATCTATATTTCTGTCTTTGTGCCAGTACCATACTGTCTTGATGACTGTGGCTTTGTAGTAGAGTCTGAAGTCAGGCAGGTTGATTCCTCCAGTTCCATTCTTCTTTCTCAAGATTACTTTGGCTATTCGAGGTTTTTTGTATTTCCATACGAATTGTGAAATTATTTGTTCTAGTTCTGTGAAAAATACCGTTGGTAGCTTGATAGGGATTGCATTGAATCTATAGATTGCTTTGGGTAGAATAGCCATTTTGACAATATTGATTCTTCCAATCCATGAACACGGTATGTTTCTCCAACTGTTTGTGTCCTCTTTGATTTCTTTCATCAGTGTTTTATAGTTTTCTATGTATAGGTCTTTTGTTTCTTTAGGTAGATATACTCCTAAGTATTTTATTCTTTTTGTTGCAGTGGTGAATGGTATTGTTTCCTTAATTTCTCTTTCTGTTTTCTCATTGTTAGTGTATAGGAACTCTTCCAGAAAATTGCAGAAGAAGGTAAACTTCCAAACTCATTCTATGAGGCCACCATCACCCTAATTCCAAAACCAGACAAAGATGCCACAAAAAAAGAAAACTACAGGCCAATATCACTGATGAACATAGATGCAAAAATCCTTAACAAAATTCTAGCAAACAGAATCCAACAACATATTAAAAAAATCATACACCATGACCAAGTGGGCTTTATCCCAGGAATGCAAGGATTCTTTAATATCCGCAAATCGATCAACGTAATACACCACATTAACAAATTGAAAGATAAAAACCATATGATTATCTCAATAGATGCAGAGAAAGCCTTTGACAAAATTCAACACTCATTTATTATTAAAACTCTCCAGAAAGCAGGAATAGAAGGAACATACCTCAAGATAATAAAAGCTATATATGACAAACCCACAGCAAGCATCACCCTCAATGGTGAAAAATTGAAAGCATTTCCTCTGAAATCAGGAACAAGACAAGGATGCCCACTCTCACCACTACTATTCAACATAGTGTTGGAAGTTTTGGCCACAGCAATCAGAGCAGAAAAAGACATAAAAGGAATCCAGATAGGAAAAGAAGAAGTGAAACTCTCGCTGTTTGCAGATGACATGATCCTCTACATAGAAAACCCTAAAGACTCTACCAGAAAATTACTAGAGCTAATCAATGAATATAGTAAAGTTGCAGGATATAAAATTAACACATGTATTATTTTTAAAACAATGATATGGAACAGTAACTTTATATGTTTCTCGTTCTCTCTGGGCCTGCACTGTCATATTTGAAAATGTAGTAGAGGCAATATAGTTCCTGAGATTCCCCTTGTGAGCTTATTATAAGATTGATAATGATTCAAAATGGTTTTTGAGAATCTGCTAGAAACAAATATTCTGAAACTATGAACAGATATTTTAAGACAGGCATTGTTTCTTTTCAGAATGCATGCACTCTCATGTGGCAGGATTGTGCCCTTTTGTACGTAGACTTATTTTCTGGAGTCTGTGTTCTTGCAGTTTAATCCATGCAGGTCTCCACCTAACTTTTCTCCTTTCAGTTCCTCTTTCCATCAGAGTTATGTTTCTTTTCTCTTCTGATTCTGGACTCTCCAGTGCTGTTCAGCCATTGCCTTTATGGTTAAGGCTTGCCACTTAACTTCTGCCTGACATCTGATTTCATTGTCCTTCTGGGAGAGCTGGACTAGTCTTCCTTATTTCATGTCACTTGCAGTTTTCAGTCATGTTCAAACTGAAAAAATGGTGGTTTAGGCTGTTGATACTGGGAAAAGAGAGCCAAGGCATAGAATAATAAGGGAAAAGGAATGACCTTATGTATTAGATTCCTAGGGTTGCTGTAACAAATTACCAGAAACTGGATGGCTTAACGGGGGCTTCCCCTGGTGTCTCAGAGGTAAAGAATCCACCTGAAATGCAGGAGATGCAGGTTCAGTCCCTGGGTTGGGAAGATTCCCTGGAGGAGGGCATGGCAACTCACTCTAATATTATTGACTGGAGAATCCCATGGACAGAGGAGCCCAGTGGGTTACAGTCCATGGGGTTGCAAGGAGTTGGACACAACTGAAATGACTTGAGCATGCACACATGGGTGGCTTAAAACAACAGAAATTTATTCTTTTCTGTTCTGGAGGCTAGAAATCTGAAATCAAGTTGTGTGCAAGATTGGTTCCTTCTGGAGGTTCTGAGGGAGAATCTGTTCCATATCCTTCTATATTCTGATGTTCCTTGGCTTGTAGATACATCACTCTAATCTCTGAGTCCATCATCGCATAAATGTCTTCCCTCTGTTTGTATCTCTGTGTCTTTAAATATGCTGTGCTTAGTTGCTTAGTCATGTCCGACTCTGCGGCCCCACAGGCTGTAGCCTGCCAGGCTCTGTCCATGGGGATTCTCCAGGCAAGAATACTGGAGTGAGTTGCCATGCCCTCCTGCAGGGAATTTTCCCAGCCCAGGGGTCAAACCCAGGTCTCCCGTATTGCAGGCAAATTCTTTACCTTCTGAGCCACCAGGGATGTCTTCACATGGTCTTCTTGTAAGGACACCAGTCATGGTTTTAGGCTCACCCTAATCCAATGTTTCCCTTGATTCTGGGAAAGATCAAGGGCAGAAGGAGAAGTAGATGTCAGAGGATGAGATGGCCGGATGGCATCACCAATGCAATGAACGTGAACTTGGGCAAACTCCGGGAGATGGTGAGGGACAGGGAGGCCTGGCATGTTGCAGTCTATGGAGTTGCAAAGAGTTGGACATGACTGGGCGACTGAACAACAATCCAATGTGATGTCATCTTTATTTAATGATTTACATCTGCAAACACCATATTTTTAAATAAAGTCACATTCTGAGGTTCAGAGTAGACATGAATCTGGGAGAGTAATTGTCTAACCTAGTATACTCTGTGATCTGTTTCTAGCTTTCAAACGAGTGCTGATATTATGAGGTGTTCTTATCTGTGGTTGAGCAGACGCCTTGGAAGTCTATACCCGTGCCAATAAAGATATTTTTCTCTTGTCAGATGGAAATAACTTGTGCAGATTTAGGTATTAGGAATATGGAAACATGGAAGCCTAAAAGTCATGATCATTGTTTGGATAAAACCTATGAAGGACGCATAATCAAACCAAGCTTTGTGTATTATAACTGAATTTTCTCATTGCCAACATCAGCACATAGAGTGAATCGGGAAACATGATGAATCAGGAATCTAGAAACTAGAGACCAGGTGAATGACTCTGGGCAATTCAGTGGATGTGCCTCTCTGAGGAAGAGTGACTGAGACAAAAATTTCCTGCATATGAACTTATTCTACTGTCCTTAGAGTCTGGGATTATACAACTCTGTGCAGAAACAACATTTGTGTTTCTTGAAGAAATATATTTAGCACCTACTACATGCTGGGTGCTGTGATGGATTCTCTATTAAATGTAAGTAACTCATTTATTTCTCAAAACAGAGATGTATGATACTTATTACCCCCATTTTACAGATGAGGCAAAGATACTGAGAAAATTTAAAAATCTGCCCAAGATAAATAGTCCTAATGAGCCATTGAGCCAGGATTTGAGCCCACATCTGTCTATGCTTATGTCATACAACAGAAGCAAAACCAAATGAACAAACTTTGGGTGAGTGGCTGGATGAGGGGACATGCTTATGAAAGAATAAAATTATCTAGGAGACTAGTTCCCACATGGTAGAGAAAAGAAAATAAGAAATAGTCAGCAGAGTTGCAAAACATCCAGTCAAGAGTTGGTGACATTTGTATCAGTTCTTTGGCATAAGAATATTAATTGTCTTTGTTGTTTGGTTGCTAAGTCATGTCAAACTCTTTGTGACCCCATGAACTGTAGCCCGTCAAGCTCCTTCTGTCCATGGGATTTCCTAGGCAACAATAATGGAATGGGTTGCCATTTCCTTCTCCAGGGGAACTTCCTTCCCCGAGGGACTGAACTTGTGTCTCCTGCACTGGCCAGCAGATTCTTTACCACTGAGCCATCAGGGAAGCCTAAAAATATTGATAGGCTGTTTCAAAAAATGAAATAGCACACAGTTTTTGAGATTGGAGTTGGCTATGGGAGCATGAAAAGTGTATGTTTTCCTTTAAGTGCAAATACTTTTACATTTCTGGTACTAGCTGGGCTGGCCAGCATTGTTCAAGAAAATCCCTAATTGTTGTTTAAATAAATATGTTTGTGCCCACAATGACCTTGAAGTAGACTATACAGGGATGCTCTGTGTGGGCAGCAGTTTGAATGTGTATCCCTGCTTCTGTATGTGTGTGTCTGCTTGCTTTTGAGAATTTTCATTTAGAGGTCATATTTGACACTATTTTTTTTGTTTGCTCTGCAGTCTATGGTATGTCTCCTTATCGGCAGTTACCCAGGGCTCTAGGACTTGATTTCACCTGCTCTGGGAGATCACTGCCTACTTATTTTAGGTGCTGCCTTGGATGACAGCCTTAGAGCCTCTATTTATAAAGTTTAGAGCCTTTCAAGCATGTAGTCTAAATTTGGCAAAAATCTAACCAGCTTCATTTTATGTATGCAGATTATTTTTCTTAGATCATTTCTCCTTTGCTCTTCCTTAACACTTATGAAAATTCTGCACTTTGAAATCCTGATGGTACAGTGCTAAAGAAAACCAGAGGAAGGTCATCTTGTCCAAACTCAGACAAACAATTTAATAGGAGCCAATATCCGCAAAATTACAAAGAAAACACCAAGGAAAGGACAAATTTGGGAGACAAAACCAGGGCGACTCAGTCTGACTTTCAGATTCCTCCCTCAGGAACCGATACCTAAGGTATTGGTTGTATTTCAATAAGGAACATAATCCCCATGAGAAGAAAGGAAGACGTGGCTGACAGTGTGGCAATCAGGATACCACCTTTGCCCAACACAGCCACAAAAGTATCTTCTTCAGAAAGTTGGGTAGATATTCTACTCCAAGTGTCCAGAGTCAGGCAGGCACTGGGAAGCCTCCATACCAACAAGAAGATGATATTTTATCTTACTGTTCAGTGAATCAGTTGATTATATTGTTTAAAGAAAATTGCTATCGGAAGGCTCTCGAATAAAGTGACAAATGTGAGAAAAGGAAGACCTCCCACGCGGAGTCAGCTTTTAGGGCACAGACTCCCTCCGGTGTCTTTCATTAGGTGAGTTCACCTGGTCCTTTGCTGATAACAAGGATCTGGAGTTGATGCCTGGGGAAAAATAAGCAGTACCCAGGTCTACCTGACAAAATAATCACTTTTCCTCTTCTGAGGTGTTTCTCTCAAATGTCTTTGCCCAAGCAGTACTTTTTTCCTCCCTGTATAAGCGTTTGGAGCATGTCACCTCTGTTATCTCAGTGGTCTGTACTTACCTTTTCTGCCCGACTCTGTCCTTCATGGCATCAGTAATGGTTTTGTGCTCACTTCTGCAATAATAGGCACATGGATGTCTGTCAAATTGAGTTGTAAATACAATCCCACCATGTCCCCCCTCAAGCAGAGATCTTTATAACATTCCTCAAAGATCATCAGATGGCAAATATTCTGTGCATATGTTTTTTCTATCTAGAAATTTCACTAACTTTCAAAATATTCTATGTGTATAGCTCAGGAGACAAAAAAACAAAAACAAACTTAGATTTACATTTTTGCCTTTAATTGAGACGTCTCAGGACACCTGAAGGTATTGGAACCCTTGAGCCTTCAGTATCTCCTATTTATTTATTTAGCTGTGCTGGGTCTTAGTTGTGGGATGTATAATCTTTACCTGAGTCATTTGAACTCAGTTGCAGCAGGTGAAATCTAGTTACCTAACCAGGGATGAAACCCCAGCCCCCTGCACTGGGACGACAGAGTTTAAGCCACTGGACCATCAGCGAAGTCCCCTTTCCTCAGTATCTTCTGAAGTCTCCCTTAGAGTAAAATTCTGTCCAATATGTACTGAAAGAATGTTGCTTTTCCAGATTCCATCAATTTCATCTGAAATATATGCAAGGAGAATTGCTCCTAATATGGAGATCTCCTCTAGACTAGAGATGAGGACACAGAGCTGACTCCAGGGTCCCAATAATTTGGCATAGAGGCAGCAGGAGACTCCAGCTCCAGCTTTCCTAATTGACCTCCTATTTCTCTTCCTCCATATATACATATATATATATTTTTGGTCTCCGTCCTCCCCACTGTTTGCTGCAGCTCATCTGCTTAACCCCCTTCTTACTGCCCCTGTTCTCTCTGTTCATCTCCATCTGGGGGATCCCTTGAACAACAAACAGCGAGTCAGTTGCTGTCAGACCCTCTATGTTACTCATGGAGCGGGATCTGTGTGTTGGTATCAGAGGTAGCCTGCGTTTAGAAAATGTGTCACTGATAAGGAAATTCTGTAGAAAGTTTTAACAAGTAAAGCATTCTTAGGAAGACAAGGGTTAAATGGGAAAACAGTACATTAGCCTCTGTCTCTGTGCTGCTGGAGAGACCTGGAGTCAGGTATGTCTTTTCCAGAAACTTGCATCCCGTTTCAATCAGTGTCGTCAGTCTTGTGAGCTCTGTGTAAACTACCAGTCCCTGTCTTGACAGCCACCTTTCCTAAGCACCGCCCGGAGGAGCTTCATCTTTAAACTATTGATGAATAGAAGGTTAAATTTTAATTCTCTGTCATTTGCAACTTGCTAATTAAAATTCCATGTTCTTTTATCTCCAAGACCTTTGAAAAATGGCGTATAGAAGCTTGTCTAGAGATAACATAACTACCACCTGGCTTGAAGCTTTTGTGCTGAAGATGCTATAAATGTTAATTTCCTATCAATTGCAACTTGCAAAGAAAATCAGCAGGTTTTCTGCTCTCCTGGCATCAATTATTTTTTGTACAGCATCTTTCCAGGGTGTCCTTTGTCCCTGCTTCCATCAAGCTCCTCAACATTTTGATCCTGGGGAAATAAAGCTAAGACCAAGGGCAGATTTGAAGTTGGAAGAAAGGATGAGGTCCCATAGGACAGAATCACTTTCTTTTCTTTCAATTTGTTTTCAGGGTACCATTTCTATATGTAGACACACTTACTATATTGTTGCTGTCTTGCATACTTCTCCAAAGAATGCCATTGACATATCCTTTAGGATTAAAATTATAAAAGTATTTGGTGTCAACACCATTTCTCTGGTGAGGCTTATAATTATGCTCTAAGATATACAGTAGAGCAGGCACTGTTGGTGTCCTTGGCACTCCCCACCCCCATGCCTGCCAATGGCTGCTAAACACAAGGCAGAGGAACAAAAGGAAGTTGATAGATAAATATCCCAGCCTCCTAAACCCCTGGTGAAACAGCTCTGAGGTGTATTCAGTATTATATGCTAGACATTCTCAGTGGGAGAGAGCCCCAAGTCTCACAGTGATATCTTGCTCATCAAGTCTTGCATAGGCCTCTTTCCCTTTCCTGGGTGACTTGCCCAATATCCTACTGGTGCTTCAGGGATCACCTCTCGAAGAAACTAGTTGCATTAAAATCTTAGGCTCAGCATCTACTTTTGGGTAAGTCAAACTGAGCCACAGACAGAAACCCGTTTATTTTATTCCTTGAACATGAAAATGTATGATGTCACTGATAAATAGAAATATCTGCATATAGTTTAGAAAATTAGAAAGTTATTTCAAAATTAGACCAGGGCCTATGCTCTAAGATTTCTGTGTTATAATCTCAGCACAATCTTGATTAGTCAGTCATTTTAAAGCCAATTTCTGAGTTCTGATAGGAAAGGCATTAATGCAAATTGCTATGAGGATAACAGGAAATCTTTTTAAACAGAAATCTTTTTCTATTTATAAGAATATTGGTTCATTTGAAGAGAATAGGGGAAAACATACAAAGATGAAGATAAACATACAAAGATAAACATACAAAGATAATAGATAAAATATTATGCAGGTTGCCAAACAGTAAATGTCAAAATTTAACATGAAAATGGAGACAATATATACTGAAGGAGTTAAGAAAAGAAGGCATTTTTAGGAAAGTGTCCTAGAGCATCAGATAGAATAGGATCTCTGATGGCTAGAGGAGTTTCACAGGAACAGAGAGGACAAGGTGTGCATGTGTGGCATTCTGGGTCTGCATGAAATGGAAGATTCTTTTAGGGAAGCATTAAAGACATGAGGTGATATTGTCCTTAGGTTAAAATCAATCTGAATGTCAGGCTAAGGAGTTTGGAAGGTAAATATAATTTTTCTTTTTCTTTTCTTTTTTTTTTTTTTACCTTTTTTTTTGTTGTTTTTGGGAGGACAATTGCTCTACAACATTGTGTTGGTCTGTCACTCATCAACATGAATCAGACACAGGTATACATATATCCCCTCTTTTTCTTTTTTTTCTTGTTTTTTAACAAAGAACTAGCATTCATTCATTCTCTCAATCATCTGTTTCATTAAATACATACTGATATCCTGCTCTGTTTAAAGGCATATACTGGGTGTTGTTACCTGGTGAAAAAAAGACAAAGAAAAGGAAAAGATGATGACTCAGAAGGGGGATAACTGAAAAGTTAGGAAAATTAAGGGAGAATTGATTTTGGTTTTAGAGAAATTGTATATTTATTTATTCAATTAATTTCTGGAAATATTTAAGGCAGGCCATGCGGAACCCACATATCAGCCCTGAAAGGTTTTACCCAGTGAGACATCTTACAAAATTTTATCTGATTCTAGCCATTTTCTCAGTTACCTTTGGAAAACTTTAATTGGTACCAATTCTCAAGGCAGTATTTCAAAAGGATTACTGTATTGACTAGTAGCCAGTTTGTGAGGTGGGAAGTAGGAAGACCCCAGCCCAGTTGGTAAATGCACCCCAAGGTTGACCCCAGACCTCCTTTATTCAAGGATAGGTGGTCTTTTCATCCTTCTTGGCTCCTAGAGGTCAAAAGAATTCCTGGTTTGGACCAGTTCTGCAGGCTTCAGGAGTGAGGGGAGACATGGGCTCCAGGTGCCAGGCAAGCACACCTTGTCAGATGCATTGATTTCATGAAGTCTTTGATGTCTGTTTTGGTCCTGAAGACCTGGAGAAATATGATCTATAGAGTTGATGTTCCAACTCTTTATGGCATTTTAAGAACCATTTATGAGGCTTTCAGTTACAGCTGCACCAGTGTCTGAGTGTTTTAGCGTAGACTTTCCTCTTTCCTCCTCCTTGCTGCCCCATCGTTTTGGCGTATGAATGATCGGTGGTGTTTGTACTGTTAAACTGCATATCAGCCACCAGCAGCCAGAATGCTTCTGAAAACGAATTTAATTTATTCACAGCACGGTGTGCAGCCAGATGATGATGGCAAGTTAATGGGCTTTGCCTTAATGAGATAACTGTTTGCTGCCCAGGTTTAGAGGTTTATGCTAGTTTTATTTGTCAGTCTTATCTAAGTGCAGAGAAGAAAAAAATTGTAGCTTTATGCTGACATATTGTCAGGTCCATTTGCAGAGAGAGACAGATGTTATGACCTCCTGCTGCTGCTATGTTCTTTGAGCCATTTCAAGTTTTCTCCTCTATTCTTGGCAATTAAATGCAACATCCCTTGTTCACCCATGTGGCTTAGATGAGGAGGTTGTTCAAGTGGCATAATCCGCAGAGTTGCATCTTCATTCCAATATGCTGTTATCAAACAGGGTCTGTCAGTGTGCTGACTCTGTCTCTGTCTCTTTGCTTACTTTCTTCTTTGCTGCTGATTTCCCTCTGTCTTTTAATCCAGCAGGATTTATGATCCTGGAAATAATATGACATGAGAACCTAAGCTTCCCAAAGAAAGGGAAATTAGCATGACACTTTAGCTCTTTCAAATATTTTGGCCTAGTCCTTTTCCTCTCAAATTCTTTTTCTCCATTCACTTCAATTACCACTGAATCTTTAACCCTGGCTAACAGCCACCTCTTTTCCAGTCTGTCTTTCTGGTAACTTATTAGTGTTTAGCAATGAGAAGAAAAGGGCAACAGTCCTATTAACACAACCAAATTGATTCATAATCAGTCATGAACCAGGAACTGGGTGAGGGTTTTTTTTTTACAAGCACTAAAGGTTAATAGAACCATTCTCCAGCCCATTTTCCAAACCAACCTTCATGAAGTATTCTGACCTCCACCCCCAGACATACAGCCATTGCTTAAGAGCTTTTGGCATGGGTGGCATGTAGGTGGAAGTTATTTATGAACATTAATAGCTTTTTCAACTATTGAGCAATTATTAGAGCACCCCTACATGTAGCCCCAGCTAAGTTCAGAATAAAGTAATTATATAGTTAATTTAGCATTTATCTGAAAGACTGACTTTCAAATTAAAAAGCTTGTTCAGTTGAAACTAGCATTTATTCATTCCATGGGGATTTTTACACAGGCTCTATTTGCCAGTATGAAACACCCATGTGAAGCTCCTTTTCAGAATTGACTAGTTGAGTCAGATCACAGTCCAATCAATTTGAGAATGAACAGCTAGCTGGATAGAAGCCATACTTTCCATTACTGGTTAATTGCTTAGGGATGAATATGATTGGCTAATCCAGCCTCTAAAACCAAGGAGACCTTAAAATAGCTCATGGTTGCGAACTCACTGGTAGGAAGGAGCTAGACAATAGCACTGCCCTCCCTGCCACATACTGTTCTCTGATTGTCCTGAAAAATAGTTTCACCTTTCTTCTTCTCCCCCCCCCCCAAATATAATTTATCTTCCATCTAAATTTTGGGGTAAATTATTTGATTGATCTTTTCCTCAGAGTTGTTGTTGTTGTTCAGTTGCTAAGTCATGTCCAACTCTTTGCAATGCAGTAGACTGCAGCAGGCCAGGCTTCCCTGTCCTTCGATATCTCCTGGTGTTTGTTCAAACTCATGTTCATTGAGTCAGTGATGCCATCCAACCCTTTTATCTTCTGTCACCCCCTTCTCCTCCTGCCTTCAATCTCTTCCTGCATCAGTGTCTTTTCCAACAAGTCAGCTCTTTGAATCAGGTGGCCAAATTATTGTAGTTCAGCTTCAGCATCAGTCCTTCCAATGAATATTCAGGGTTGGTTTCCTTTAGGATTGATTGGTTTGATCTCCTTGGAGTCCAAGGAACTCTCAAGAATCTTTTCCAGCACCACAATTCGAAATCATCAATTCTTTGGCAGTCAAATTTCTTTATGGTCCAACTCACATCGACACATGACTACTGGCAAACCCATAGATTTGATTATATGGACCTTTGTTCTGGCAAAGTGATGTCTCTGCTTTTTAACATACTGTCCAATTTGTCAAAGTTTTTCTACCAAGGAGCAAGTGACCTAATTTCATGGTTGCAGTCACTATCTGCAGTGATTTTGAAGCCCCCAAAAAGAAAATCTGTCACTGTTTCCACTTTTTCCTCATCTATTTGCCATGAAGTGATGGGACTGGATGCCCTGATCTATGTTTTTTGAATGTTGAGTTTTAAACCAGTGTTTTCACTCTCCTCTTTCACCCTCATCAAGAGGCTCTTTAGTTCTTCTGCTTTCTGAGCGGTGTTATCTGCATTAATGAGGTTATTGATATTTCTCCCAGCAATCTTGATTCTTGGGATTCATCCAGCCTGGCATTTCCCATGATGTACTCTGCATATAAGTTGAATAAGCAGAATGACAATATAGAGCCTTAACGAACTCCTTTTGCAATTTTGAACCAGTCTGTTGTTCCATATCTGGTTCTAAATGTTGCTTCTTGACCTGCGTACAGGTTTCTCAGGAGACAGGTAAGGTAGTCTGATATTCTCATCTCTTTCAGAATTTTCCACAGTTTGTTGTGATCCACAGAGACGACCCTGCTAATCAGTTTCAGAGAGGGATTCAAGGAAGTCTTTCCTCATTGAATTCAACCCTCCCCTCCTTGTGAGAATCGGCGGCATCGTTGCCATATTCCCACAGAAGGCTACCTGAGAATTTTCCCAATTCTTCCCTTCTGAATGACTTGCTTTTTGAAGTCCTGTCATGTGTTTTAGGTATGATATTAGTTTTCCTTTGACTCACTGGGTAAAAGGTGGCGTAGTAAGGATGTCCCAATCAGCATAATTCCTAGGTTGAGAGCCCCTATGTGCCCTTCCTTAATGAGAGACCCTGAACACTGGATATGAATAAATTGCTACTTGAAAATGTCTGTCACCAGGAATTACTCCCCACAATGCAATAAACCAGTCTTGTTGTGAATGCAGTTGGCAGGATCCTCAAAGTCAGAAATCAAAATTGACCTTCCTCCTGTAGACTGTACTCAGCACATTGAAGAAACAGATTTCTCTTCAGGGCCACGTACTTAGTGGAGGATTATTTTTGGAGCTACATCCAGGGAGAGCATATTGCATATTTACACATTATTACAAGCTGTCTATGTGACAGAAGCTTACTGGACAAGCACTTTCTCATCCTTTCACTTCAAGAAGATGAACCAGTGTTTTACTTCCTTCTCTCCTTTTCTTTTTTAAAATATAATACGCCAAAGTACTCGACTCATTCTATTACTAACTCATGCCAAAATTAATAGCCATCATAACAGCAAACCCTTACATAGAGCTTACAATATGCTCTCATAATCAGAAAGCCTACCAGGTGCTAATAAAATAAATTTGGCACAGCTTTGCTATGATAAATTTGCTCGTGTATGTTTGCTTTGATGCACAGTTAATGGGCTTCAGCCTACGATACCTATTTAAAATGGAACTGGCCATTTGATTATTCACTTTTATTAATATCATTATCTGCAGCTCTGAAATTGCTGCTTAAAATGTGTCATCTTTTATTAATTCATGTATTATTAACCTTCCAGCATGTATTGCAGCTTAACTGCTATTATAGGACTTGAGTCATTTGTTTAAGTAATTAGGATAAAACAAGAATTGGGCTTATATTTCAGCAGGAGGAATTGAGTTCAATTATAGATAAACAGGCTAATCTTGGCAGACAAAGTTGATGCTACTGCTCAGGTGGAAGATGTTGCCTGATGCTTTCTGAGAAGCTCTGAGTGAGCACCTCTAACCCCAGCCAAAACTGCAACTCCATCTGTTTCTCTTGACACCTGAAGTGCTACCCCTAGGATTTCTCCCCTTTGACTTTAACTTTGCTATCCTCAGACAGAATGGTTACCATACTGATACTCCTAAGGATGAGGAGTCCTGGAGACATGTATGAAGAAACCCTAAGCTAAGAGTGATACCTACGTCTAGACTTGGGATATAATGTTTAAAATAGCAGACAAATAACCACATGGCTGTTACGTGAGAAATTTGGTTGTCGTCACTGTTCAAATTAAGGCCGCTGATTATTTGCTGTGTAGTTGCTAAGTTGTGTCTGACTCTTTGAGACCCCATGGACTCGCCAGGCTCCTCTGTCCATGGGATTCTCCAGCCAAGAATACTGGAGTGGGTTGCCATTTCCTCAATCTCTTGTATCTCCTCCATTGGCAGACAGATTCTTTATCACTGCACCACCTGTGAAGCCCCTAGAGATGAGCCATAAAACCCAAGAAAAAAATATGTCTCAGACTGATTTACACTTCATTGATCTTCTCATTTAAAAGAATGACTACAATAATTTAACTAGGGAAAAAAAGAGGCAAATTCCAGCTTCTTACCAACAAAATAACTCAGAAAAAGTATCAAGACAGAACAAAGTTAAGAAAAAAAAAACCAAAGATGAGGAATAGTATACATGGATTCTCAGACAAATTTGCTGTTCTTTTAGCACACTCATAGTTCTTCTAGCACTTATACTTAAGTCTGGTCTGCCTGTATTTTGTCCAGTCTGCCCTGAAATGCTTGTCAAGAAAGGCAATCATTTTAACAACACATCCCAAGTTTCCTAAAGGGGAGACTTTCTTCCCTTAGACAGCTAGTCTTCTCAGGATTCTTGCAAATGTTATCAGCCCCATTCTTCTATACTCTAGGCTTTGTCTCTCACATCATTATCATCATTATCAACATCATCATCATGACAATATTTTGCCTGTTTACTAAACCTTAGGCCCTGTAATGACTGATTTTATCTATCTACTTATCTATCTTTGTATCCTCTCTCTGTTGGACAGATAGATATTAGATCCATGGCTCTACTCCTTCTCCTCCTCCTCACAATTAGAAGAATCTTGACTTTGCTGCCCTAATTTTCATAACTTGCGTGGGTTGGAGTAAAGAGTGAAGGAAAGGACTAAAACAAACCACAACAAGTTGACTGAGTCACTTTGGTAGATCCAGGCAGAGAAGATGAGAGAAGAGACAAGGAAGATGAGAGTCATCCCATCAGGCTTGATTTGAGGTGTTTGTGCAAGGCAGTGGGGATTAGGGGCATCTCATGAGATGGGGAAAGCAGACTGTGTGGTGAGTGGAACTCTCCTTTAGCATTCTTTTGCCACTGCAGCACCATTTTTTAAAGCTTGCTTAGTTTAATTATTTGGGGATATTGAAAAAGTGTCACTTCTCAACATGCCTTGTGCTCAGGGAAACCATAAAATACCTCCATGATTTATTATGTATGGTTTAACACATTCATGATCATATTTAATCCTCACAATAGTGACTTTTGTTTTCCTTCTACTTTATGGATGAGAAAACAGTGGCTTATAAACATAGTGATTTGGGTAAGATGGCCATGGCCTAGTCCTCATATATATATTTAGCATTACTTTAATGTGTATTTAATATGTAAAGGGTTGGGATGTACCAATATACCAGAACCTCTGGCACTGGAAACTTAAAGAATCTCTTTGGCACTGGAAACTTCCAGTGAACTTGGAAGAGTGTAGAATATTTTCAGCTAAATGATACTACATGCTTTGTGTGCTCACTTACCTGTTAGTTAACACTTGTTTGTTTATTATTACATGTGGACTTAGAAAAGAATTTATTGTTATCCTGGAATATGCAAAGTTTGTTTTTTTTAATATTAATAGTATTTCTTTCCATAGGATGAAATGATTTTTTTCCATAGGATGATCAAAATTTCAATCTGATCATATTGTAATGCTCCAGAATCCTTTGCTGATCTACATAATGTTTCTTAACGGGCAGCAAAAATTGAGTCGACTTAGGGGAGAATCTAAAATGATCTGTTACTCAAATCTAAATTTTGCTTTTCAAATATGGTAATACTTTAAAAAAAGGAGTAATTTAAATTCAGACACTGAGACTTCCCCAAAAGTTAGCCCTCATTTAGATTTAAGCTGTTTTCTGATTGTTTAGAGAAGCTCAAAGCAAGGTTCTATGACCTATGTATGGAGACACTCTAGGTATTTGCATTTATAGTATGAATCATGTTTTATTTTCATCTACAGGCAGGAACTTGAAACATAGGGAGGCGAGATGATCCCTTAATGTTCATCTGATAATTTGTTGTTGTTCAGTTGCTCAGTTGTGTCCAACTCTGCAACCCCATGGACTGCAGCTCGCCAGGCTTTCCTGTCTTTCACCATCTTCTGGAGCTTGCTCAAGCTCATGTTCATTAAGTCAGTGATGCCATCCAACCATCTCATCTTCTGTTATCCCCTTCTCTTCCAACCTTCCATCACTACCAGCATTGGGGTCTTTTCCAAGGAGTCAGTTCTTCACATCATGTGGCCCAAGTATTGGAGTTTCAGCTTCAACATCAGTCCTTCCAATGAACACCCAGGACTGATCTCCTTTAGGATGGACTGGTTGGACCTCCTTGCAGTCCAAGGAACTCTCAAGAGTCTTCTCCAACACCACAGTTCAAAAGCATCAATTCTTTGGCACTCAGCTTTCTTTATAGTCCAACTCTCGCATCCACACATGACTACTGGAAAAATCATAGCTTTGACTGTACGAGTCTTTGTTGGCAAGGTAATATCTCTGCTTTTTAGTACACTGTCTAGGTTGGTCATAGTTTTTCTTCCAAGGAGCAAGTGTCTTTTAATTTCATGGCTGTAGTCACCATCTGGAGTGATTTCAGAACCCAAGAAAATAAAGTCTGTCACTATTTCCATTGTTTCCCCATCTGTTTGCCATGAAGTGATGGGACCAGATTAGCCCTAAGACTTGCCCAGGACTTATCATCACCACAGGTTGTATGAAAGACACCCAGGGAGACAAAAGAATCAAGAAACTAGTTTAGAGTGCATGATGAGTCCAGAACATGTAAATCCACCTAGAGAAGTGGTGTTGCATGTGGGCAAATGGGATACTCTGGAGAAATCTCTTGTGATCCACTTTGCATTCCTCTCTGGAGAGAGGTTTCCCTATGAGGGTGCTTAGGGGCACTATCACAGGTGAGGAAATTCTATTAGCTATCAAAAGAGAAATTGGCTTCTCATGAGAATGAGGAGAAGGGTGAAAATCAGAGCAATACTAATGGGTTTGGATGTATTTGTACTCTTTCCTGTGAGAAGTAATGATCTTGCAAACAGTAGCAGAAGGGACGCCTTGTTTCTGCTAGAGTTGCATTACCTTTAGTGAGTAATGACACTGACAGGGTATAAGTGAGTTTTCGAATCCAATTCTCCTCTGTGTCTTTGCTAGTGCTATTCCCTTTTACTCTCCTTTCATTGCCCTTCTCTTTAAGACTGTAGTTTTGGGGTCTGTCCTCTTTTCAGGTACCAAAAACCCAGCTCTGTTTTAAGCAAAAACTAACCAACTAAATGAATGAATGAGGAGACAAATGGACAGAATTTAGTGGCAAGATGTTTGGGTAGATCACAAAATTAAAGCAAGTGCTGCCATAACCAAATAGTTCTGAGTCTGTGGACCTGGAATATCACCAGAATTGTCTGTTTTTGTTTCTGCATCTCTCTGTATGTTGGCTTCCAGGGTCACCCCTAGGCATCCTGTTCTGACAGTCCAGTCTCCTGCTATCCTGTTAGAGTACCACAGGGGGCAGAAGGAGCATAAAACAGGGTGTGGGCATAGGGCCTGGGATGATCATATAGTCCCAAATCCTGGAGTTTCTCAGAGCATTTGGTCACCCTATGTGCAGGACTAGTGGGCCTGGGAAAACACCAAAGGGATTGCAACAACAAAAGAATCATCACAATAACTCTGTAAATTAGGTGTTATTTCCTCTACTTTAAGAAGTAGAAAACTAAGGCATGAGAGATTATATAATATGCTCAAGGCTACATAGTTAGTAGTGGAAATAGGATCTGAACTCAGATGGTCTGGCTCCTGAATCCATAGACTTAGTCACTATCCTCTACTATTCCATAAATGGCCATCATACAAACCAAGCACACATCCCACCTGTCTATGAATCCTTCCTCTTCTACACCTGCCCTGATTGACTTCTCCTTTCCACTTAAAAGTCACAGTCACTTCTATCTAATTTAGAAAAGTTATTATTGTTTTTACTCTTTATTCTCTAAATTCTGCCTGCTCAACTAGTCTGAGAAAATATATAAAGGAGACAATGTAATATGCTTCTTTTGTGTCTCTGGAGAACCTAATACTTGATAAGGGGCCAATGTACAAGTCAATGGAAATGAGATAATGAAGGTTTTAGTAATTAGTTTTAATATATATGAGACTGTCAATTTAAAAGTGAGTTTCATTGTATGTTGCTGAATCCAAATAATAGTAGCTTAAACAAGATGATTTGTTTCCTCTCACCTGAAGGAAGTTTGGAAGAAGTTAATCCAGTGCTGAAATGGTAGTTTTATGATATATTGATCATAAAGATGAAGGTTCCTATCTTTGTACTCTGTCATCCTTAGTTTTCGGCATCCATCCAGGTCATATCTGCTATCTAACCATCTCATCCTTTGCCACCCCTTTCTCCTTTTGCCTTCAATCTTCCCCAGCATCAGGGTCCATTCCAGTGAACCAGGTCTTCACATCAGATGGCCAAAGTATTGGAGGTTTAGTTTCAGCATCAGTCTTTCAAATGAATATTCAGGGTTGATTTCCTTTCAGATTGACTGATTTGATCTCCTTGCAGTCCAAGGGACTCTCAAGAGTCTTTTCAAGCACCACAATTCAAAAGCACATTCCCACTAGGGTGACTCTATTAAATGAAAGATAAAATGGAAAAATACAGAAGCTTTTTAAAGAGAGGCTAGACCAGAGGGCTAACATTTCAATCAGAAGTTCAGATTGTACATCACTCCCCTCTTCATGAAATTCTGTGATGAGACTTGTTCATATGCTGCTTAAGTAAAAGAGCTTCCCAGAAGACTTAAGGTGACACTCTAAGTTCATATTTTTTCCTTCACTATGCTAAATACCCCAAAGTACAGAATCCATGAAATAAAAGAACAGAACTTTAGTTGAATTCTATAGATAAATTATTTTGAATTTTAATGCACCATGTTTGGTTTTAAGAAATCTATTCTGAGGTAGGTTTATATCTTTTGTTCATTACATCCCAGAGAAGTGTGAAGTAGCTTTCTATAGGCTCTGATTTGGCTCTCTCTACCCTCTTGCTGGGCACCTGCTAAGTAAGTGCTTAGTGAGAGGGGTTGGGAAGTTTGAATTGAAAGATTTCATGGTTTCTTGTCATGGTAGGTGGTATTCGAGGGTCACAACCTTCTACTTTGGGATTTATTAGTAGAATGCCTGCTGGTGCTGTTACCAAAAAATGTCTAGTAACTTTTCAGATAATTCAGCGATAGTAAGAGCTAACATTTATTGAACATGTTAAGTAGAAAACTCTGTACTTGTGTGTCTAATTTTTTTAACGAAGTTTTTGGTTGGAGATGAATCAATCAAGGCTTGGAGACATTAAGTAACTTGCAAATGATTTACAGCTGGTAAAAAACAAAGCCAGACTCTGAATCCAATTTAGTCATATAACAGATCCCATTCTCCTAAACAATACTGAAATGCTCATATTAGTGGACATTTACAGGGACATCGTTCAGTGATACACAGGAAATGCTATTGCAAATAATTGCTAAGGTAGCTGTCAGTGTTGACATTTATGAGCCTAACCAGTCATAATATTCAAAATGTCAAGCAACTGGTCAGAGTGGATAACTAACTAGTCTGAAAGGATGCCAGCACACTCTGGTTTCTCAAAGGATATTTATCAGAAGGTGATTTACAGTAGTCCAAACCTGAAAAATAATCTCCATCAACATGGGACTAGTCACGTAAGTTGTGTAACCATTTAGTGACATCTACCATTTTTATAAATAGGGTAACACTTGTACACTTGTTGAATTGAAGATGCCCAGGAAATATCAAAAAGTGATAAAGGCAGCTTACAAAGTAATGTTCTTAGTGTGATACTATATGTACCTTTGTACGTGTAGATATTGTTGTTCAGTTGCTGAGTCATGTCCGACTCTGTGATCTCATGGACTGCAGCATACCAGGCTTCCCTGTCCTCCACTATCTCCCGGAGTTTGCTCAAATTCACGTCTATTGAGGTGGTAATGCTATCTAGCTATCTCATCCTCTGCTGTTCTCTTCTCCTTTGGCCTTCAGTCTTTCTCAGCATTAGGGTCTTTTCCAATGAGTCAGCTCTTCACATCAGGTGTCCAAAGTATTGGAGCTTCAGCATCATGTAGACACATGTCTGTATGTAAAGAAAAATATCTAAGACCCTAAATATCAAAATGCTAACAGACAATTATTTGAACGGTAGCATTATATGTAATTTCTGTTTTATTCATATACTTTTTACACTGCTGGAAACACTTTATACCATTAAAATAAAGAGGGAAAAGCTATGAGGCTACTTTCATTTAGGAAAACAAAACATTAGGCTCCTCCCCTCTTTCTCCCATTTACCAATTCTAATCCCACCCACTTTCTCCTAATGAAATACTTGTAACACCATCTATAGGCATGACACCAGGGGCTCTCTCTGGACCGTTCCTTCTGCCCCCTCTTTCACCAGGCTATTTTCACCCAGGTCCTTGATAATAACTTTTCTACTTTTCAGGACAATGCCCACCTCTTCCCTTTTTACCTTGTTACCTCCATCTGCCAAAATTCTATCCATCTTTCAAGGTCCATTCCAAGATTCACTTTGGATAATTTGGAATTTGATGCCTTTGAAATCATCCTATCAGTTGTGCTCTTTTTTCTACTCTTACAAGACTTCCTATCATGGGACAAGATAAGGACCTCTGGGTTCATTGTACCCTGCATAAAGGGATGCGACTGCAGGACTGAGAGGAGAATAACATCCAGATTGTGGTCTGGTTACCAAGCTGGGTTCCCTGACCTCCTTAACTGGGTTAGGTCATGGTTATTAACTGTTATTAGTCATTGTCCCAGTTGGCAATCATACATTACCCATACCCATCTCTTCATTACCCAATGAGGAGAGGGCTTAGGTCTGCTTTTGGCCACCAGTGTACCCCCAGCCCTCATACAATGTCTGGCACATAGAAAGTGAAGCTGCTCAGTCATGTCCGACTCTTTGTGACCCCAAGGACTGTAGCCTACCAGGCTTCTCCGTCCATGGAATTTGCCAGGCAAGAGTACTGGAGTGAGTTGCCATTTCCTTCTCCAGGGGATCTTCCCAACCCAGTGATCGAATCTGGGTCTCCCACACTGCAGGCAGACACTTTACCATCTGAGCCACCAGGGAAACCCACCTAGAAGGTACTCAATAAATGTTCATCAGATGAATTAATAAATGAATGAAAGGTTGAGTGACTTGGCCAAAACCACACACAGAAATCACATTGGAGGGGTGCATTGTAATATAGCAATATGAGTAGCAGCCACTAGGGCAAATAGAGGCAGGTAAAGATATGTGCAAGAACCACAGGGTTCACAAGCCTCGGGATCTTTCTGCAGTGGCTGTGAGAGCATCTCCTGCTGTTTCCCTTTGCGGAAGGAGAGAGGTGAATGGCTCAGGTGCTGCTGGTGAACGTGTTTGTCCTGGATGCATGCGTCACCTGTCCTGAAACCCTGCATTCCATTGACTGCAGTCAGATCATATCACATGTCAATTACTCCAGTGGTCCATTCATTTTTCCTTCGCACCTCCAGGCTTTTGGGGGAAGGAGATAAGAGGAGGGGGTAAAAACCATATCACCTCAAGGGAGAGGAGTCATTGTATGTTTTTTTTTTCTGTGCATTAAGAATCGATTCATGAAGTTTTAATGGATTACTTAATATTGCAGCAATTTTCTCTCCCTACTGTGAGGGTGCTGATTAGATCAACAGAGCTGAGCAAGGGTGTGTTTATACCACTTTAATCATTCTTAGGAGGAGCATTTTATTTGCTGTTTTTTACACTCATCTTTTTAAGTCAGTAATAGGAGAAACACTTTAGAACTAAGAGCTCAGGTCTCATTTCTCCTGTGCCTGAGCAAACATGGAAAAATCTATAAAATTGCTCTCAGAAGTTACTGAGAAATTAACCTAGCTGCCTCCATCTTGAGACTGAAGAAAGATGTGTTGGCAATGATTAAATGGGATTCTTTACAATGGGGAGGATCATGGGAGCCAACCTTAGGCCACTTTTCTGACTTTTTCTTTTGTATCACTTAGTAGATAATGGGGCTTTCCTGGTGGCTCAGAAGATAAAGAATTCACCTGCAGTGCAGGAGACCTGGGTTCAATCCTTGGGTTGGGAAGATCCCCTAGAGGAGGGCATGGCAACCCACTCCAGTGTTCTCGCCTGGAGCATCCCCATGGATAGAGGAGCCTGGTGGGCTACAGTCCATGGGGTCACAAAGAGTTGGACATGACTGAGTGACTAAGCACAGGTACAAAATAGGTGGGAAGGGGGCAAAAAGTAAAGATATAATATCACTTAAAGAACACTGGGCATTATAAGCATTAGGTACTTACTATCATTTTATCTTCAAACAGGGCAATGAGATTGGTTTGATTATTTTTACTTATGGTATGGATTCTGAGGCTCAGAGGAGCAAAGAATTTGCCTAGTTACCTGGTTGTTAAGTAGCAGAGTGCAAATTCTCATCCTGGTCTGGCTTCAACAGAGGAGTAGACACATAGGCAAACAACAGGCTGGTGCTGTGCAGATTACCTCCGAGTTCCTCTTTCATGCAACGATAAAAGCCCTGCTCTCAGGCTGATTGAATAGAACTTCAGAAGGGCAATGTTCTGACCTCACCATCACCACCAGCTTGCTGCTCCGAGACCTTCAAAATAAGATCAAGTTCCTTGCGACATAAGAAAATAGTTCTGCACCAAAAGAAAACTGCAGACTGAGATGTGGACAGAGTAGGCAGCCCTTTCGTCCTTTCACAGGAAAAGAAAAGATGTGGCAGTCAGTTCAACTTGGGAGCAGATCACTTCAACAAAAATGTTAAGAGAGCCACTGGAGCATGGCTATTTATTTGAGACACAACAACTGGTTGAGTACATTTTTTTTTCATCTGTGAGTTGTGTTATTATATTAAAATAAGCAGCATCTTCTTGTTCCCATGTATTTGCTCAACAGGTATCCTTCCTGCACTAATGGTTGTACCTGCGCTGGGTACTCAGGTATCACAGACAGCATCTCTCTCCTCTTAGAACTTGGTTCTCTTGCTTGCTTTTTGCTAGCAAGTTGTGCTCTGGTGAACTGTCTGTTGGAGAAGACTCTTGAGTGTCCCTTAGACTGTAAGGAGATCCAGCCAGTCCATCCTAAAGGAGATCAGTCCTGGGTGTTCATTGGAAGGACTGATGCTGAAGCTGAAACTCTAATACTTTGGCCACTTGATGCAAAGAACTGACTCATTGGAAAAGACCCTGACGCTGGGAAAGATTGAAGGCGGGAGGAAAAGGGGATGACAGAGGATGAGATGGTTGGATGGCATCACCGAGTCAGTGGGCGAGAGTTTGAGGAAACTCCGGGATTTGGTGGTGGGCAGGGAGGCCTGGTGTGCTGCGGTCCATGGGGTCGCAAAGAGTCAGACATGACTGAGCGACTGAACTGAACTGAACTGTGCTCTGGAAGGGAGAGTTTTAAAGTAATTACTGGATAAGTAGACATTTGAAAACATGACATACAGCTTAGCCCTGAAAATTTTAAGACTTTATTAGATAAATAAGGAATTAATTATTATAATAAGGAGTTAATGATCTTGTTTCAGTAGATCTACTCTCTCCTCTTTCCTTTATTGCTTTCCTCCCTTTCTTTTCCATTCTTACTTTCTCTCACCTTTTGAATAAACTCACATTGGCCACTAGAAACATAGTGGTAGCCAAAGAAATGAGAGTCTTTCAGCTTTGATAAATTTACCCAAATTTCACAACTGGAACATTTAGAAAGGAACTCCTCTACTTTTAGTGCCAGTATGACAATTGTACTTTATGCAAAATTGTTTGTATTTTAAATCACAAAGTAAAAGGAGCTTGAAATATTCAGTCTGGATTATATTGAGCAGGTATTCATATCTACACCAGATTATAAAGAAATTTTAACAATTTCACAGCATTCGAGAGCAAGAAACCAGGGAGAGTTGGGTCATTTATAAGTGGATACTGGATAGTTGGAGGTCTCTCTCATGTTCCAGACAGAGGGATCTCTTACCTCTGTTTCATCTTTCTTGCTCCATCTTTCTGGCTTCTCTCTCTTGCTCATCCCTTGTGGTTGCCCTGAGCTTTTCGCATACAAGTTTCATGGACCTAGCACCCATCATGCACCATTTGTAAGAGAGTGACTTGAAATTGGAGATAATCACATTACTATTCCCCTCCTAAATTTCTAAAAGCAAAGTGTTACCTGAAATCTGAAATTATCTGCTCTTGCCTTCAAAAACCTTGTTTCTAGTAGAGATCTGTGAATAATAGCTCAGCAAGACAGCCAGGTCAATGAGACCTCCCTCTGTGGGGTCTAATGTAAAATACTCCCATTTAGTCTGAAAACAATCAAACAAAAAGGATGATTAGACTTTGTTCTGCTAGTTTTCTTTTTAAGTGAAGAACAGAAAAGTAAAATACACAGATAGGCAATCAGCCCTTTAATGTAAAATCTAGCATTTCCCTCCCAATTCATGTTGTATAATTTCTAGAACCTCTCTATAAAATTAGCTACCTTGACAAGAAAATTTAGGATAAATTTTTGCAAACGTGTGTTATAAGAATAAACCTATAAGCTAATACAAACATCACCACCAAGTAATATGCAAGAATTTATAAGTTTAAATATCAAGAATTTTATGGTTATCTTTATGACACAGATTGTGGTGTTTTTTTCACAGATGTGTCCCAATCTCTAAACTTATCAATGCTGCCAAGTCGCTTCAGTCGTGTCCAACTCTGTGCGACCCCATAGACGGCAGCCCACCAGGCTCTGCCATCCCTGGATTCTCCAGGCAAGCATACTGGAGTGGGTTGCCATTTCCTTCTCCAATGCCTGAAAGTGAAAAGGGAAAGTGAAGTTGCTCAGTCGTGTCCGACTCCTAGTGACCCCATGGACTGCAGCCTAACAGGCTCCTCCATCCATGGGATTTTCCAGGCAAGAGTACTGGAGTGGGGTGCCATTGCCTTCTCCAAAATGTATCAATATGTAGACATTAAATATGTACAGCTTTTTTATATCAATCATATCTCAGTTAAGTGATTTAAGAAAGAAAGATCCTATAAAAGAGGTATATTTTATGCACTTGGTATGCTTTTTTTCCCTTTTTGAAACGTTTACTCATTGTATTTATCTGCCTGTGTTGGGTCTTTGTTGCTACACAGGCTATTTGTTGTGGTGTGTGGGGCTCTAGTTGCTCCACGGCATGTGGAATCCTACTTCCCTAACCAGGAACCAAACCTGTGTCCCCTGCATTAGAAGGTAGATTCTTAACCACCAGAAGACCAAGAAGTTACTATACTTGGTGTGCTTTTGACCTTTACAAACTCTTAGCACAATCTCTTGTATATTGAGAAGAATATACTGAAATAGCTATTTTTTCTCATTCCTATTCAAACCAGAGAATAGGCCAGGACCTATTATGGACCATCCTTTAATTAAATAAGGTTTTGGGTGATAACCCCAAATCTAGTGCTTAGAATTCAGGACATCATCAGTGAGAGATTTAAATTCCTACATGGAAATAGACTGATGATTTCCAGTCAAGTGTATTGGCATGGATCTCCTCTAATTCTGATGTTTTGTGCATCTGTTCTGTGACTCTTGCCCACAGAGCTCCTTGCTAGAGAGTTGCTCTCTCACATATTTCCAAGTGAAGGCAATTTGGTCAAATACCCATTAGAGGACAACCAATTGCTCAACCAAAGCTGGGAGAAAACAGTTTTTCCTAGAGCCAGTTTGGATAAGTAGCAGATGGAAACACTGTAATGGACTGAGGGGACAGAATTCTGATGTGCCCAAATTTTCCTCTGTTTTTCATTGGAACATTTCAATTTTCTTTACACTTAGTATATTTTTTAAGGGTGATTTTATAATTTAAATATTTCATTCCCTTTCCCAAAGATTTTGGATAATCTATATCTTCAAATGATGAAAGCCTCAAGGACTACTTTGACCCCCTTGAAGGTGTCCTGGAGAGAAACTAGGGAAGGTCATTGAATAAGTGAGTCCCCCTACCCCCCCCCCCCCCCCCAGCACATAGCACACACAGCAGCTAGGTCAGAGAATTCCCTTGTAGGCTTTCTGAATTAAATTTAATATAATTGTGTTTGTGCTGAGTTGCTCAGTTGTATCCGACTCTTTGTGACTCCATGGAGTGGAGCCCAGCAGGCTTCTCTGTCCATGGGGATTCTCCAGGCAAGAATACTGGAGTGGGTTGCCATGCCCTCCTCTAGGGGATCTTCTCAACCCAGGATCAAACCTAGATCTCGTGCATTGCAGATGGATTCTTTACTGTCTAAGCCACCAGCGAAGCCCAAGAATACTGGAGTGGGTAGACTATCCCTTCTCCAGGGGCTCTTCCAAACCCAGGAATCGAACTGGGGTCTCCTACATTGCAGGCAGATTCTTTACCAACCGTGTAACCACCACCCAAATCAAGAAACAAGCACCTCAAATTCTCCCTTATCTAGTCACTCAACCCTCATGGGTAAGACTTTACTGATATCTATAAATTAACTGTGCTCATTTTTGTATTTTATAAATGAAATTGTACATTCAAAATTTACATTAAAATACTTCATATATACTCTATATGACATGATTAAATTATAAATAAATTTGTATATTCTACTCCACTATAATTTATTCATTTCATTTGCAATGATTTTAAATTTATTAAAGTGAAGAAAAAAAGGAAAAAATTGGGGCAGGTAAAGGCTGAGCAGAGAGGAAAGTTAAAACCCAACCATGTTTGTGAAGCATTTTGTGTCTTTCTTATATTTCCTGCCTCATGAAACCCTATTATTGAAGGAAGATGTAGAAATTTTTGCTGCTTCAAGATATGGCATTTTCCACAAATTGAATTCCTGCTGTCCCCATATTTAACCTTGTAAAATTATAGACAGCCCAATTTCTTTATAAGTTCACTATTTTGTTTCTGTAATCTAATATTGGACTCATTTCAATTTAGCAAATCTGTTTTTGGTTCGTTGCTTTCTCATGGAAAACAAATTAATTAAATATGTGTATTTACTTTATTGACAAACATTTCTATAGCATTTGCTATAGTCTAGGAAACGTTAAAGTGTTTTATAAAGATTAACTCATTTAATCTATAACAACCTTATGAGTAAGTGAAAGTCATTCAGTTGTGTCCGACTCTTTGTGACCTCATTGACTATACACTCCTTGGATTCTCCAGGTCAGAATACTGGATTGGGTATCCTCTCCCTTCTCCAGGGGATCTTCCCAACCCAGGGATCAAACTGAGGTTTCCCACTTTGCAAGCAGATTCTTTACCAGCTGATCCACAAGGGAAGACCCAGAATACTGGAGTGGGTAGCCTATCCCTTCTTCAGTGGATCTTCTCGACCCAGGAATAGAACTGTGGCCTCCTGCATTGCAGGATTCTTTACCAACTGAGCTATCAAGGAAGCCCCATTATTATGTCCAAAATAATATAAAAGCTATTATTATTCATATGATAGAAGTGAGGCAACTAAGGCACAGAAGTAAGTAACTTGCTCAAGGCTGCACAGTGGGAAACTAGCATTCAAACTCTGACAGTCTTGCTCCAGAGTATTCTCTCTTGATTTAGATCACTGGAGATCCCTTACCAACTTGACATTGGCCCCACCTTTGACATTTGCTTTCCTCTGATATAGACATCAAAGTTGATGAGAGACTGCTTATTTTTCTAACATTATGATACTTGTAATTAATTGGTGCTAAACAAGAACATCAAACATAAGTTAAAACTTTAACTTATCTGACTCCTCAAATGACTTTTGGATCTTTTGGATGTGAATAGATGTAAACTCTTATGGAAAAGTCTATCTGACTTCCTTCCTCAATCCTATTTGTCTCCTTTTTTATCTTACCTTCCTTCCTTATCATATTTTCTTGTTCCTCTTTTTCATGGGCATTTATTTCCCAAGGCACCCACATAGTCACAGCATCCAATAAACTTGACTGTGGCTTTTTTTTTATTATTTGAAATCATATTAACACATTCATGTTCAAGATGATTGGGAACCCAAGTTCTGTGACATTAGAAATCCCAGTCCTGTAAGACACAAATCCACAAAATATTCCTTAAATCATTCGGCATATACTCCTGTTTACTCAATTCAGTTTGACCAGATAGTTGTTAAGGTAACAAGAGATAACATCATTAGTATTTTCTCTCTTCTCCTCCCTTCCTCCTTTCTTCCATGTTTCATTCACCACAACCCCCTGCAGTAGATTATCTCCAGATATGAAACCCATTCCCAGTGTCCAACTTCCCACCCCCAGTAGTGGTATCTTTTTTGTCCTATTTCTTTTAGTTTTCAGTTTCATCCGTTCTGAACTCCACTGGACAATCGCTTGGTCTTTCCTAGCCAAGCCTTAGTAGAAAACAGATCATGAGTCCAGTGGCTTCTCTGAGTGGTGAAAGTTTTCACTAGGTAATATTGTGTAACTGTTTTGGTGATTGGCAGTATGCTTAACATGATAGGCTCAATGAGTCATTTTCCTTTTGAATGAAATCCCAAAGTTTGTATTGCTTGAATAGCCTGAGTAATATACACATAGAGAAATTTTCTAGAAAGCTGGAATAATTCTGTACTTCTCTAAGGAAGAAACACTCTCTTCCAGATCTCCCAAGTCTGCCCATAGTCTGACTATTCCAGTTTCTGGAAATGACCTGAACTTAGGAAGTCTTTGAAATACTATATGACTAAAACCAGCGTTTGTTTTACCTCATCCCATTTATCTTACTGTGACATCAGTTTTTTAAAACTACCTTTCCTAATCAACTGTTTGGTTTTAAATAACACATGAAGCTTCTATAAAGCATTTTCTTTGTGTAGAAAAATGCAGTAACTCTTATGCAATGATAGTAGGGAAGATGATGGTATTGATTTCAAAAGATAAATAATTTCTGAAAAATATCAAAGTAGACTAGGAGGAATGAAGATTCTTATGCTAAAGTACTACATTAGTTTGCTAGCTCTCATGACAAAATGCCTCAGACTGAGTGGCTTAAAAGACAGAAATTTATTTTTTCACAATTCTGAAGACTAGAAGTGCAGTGATCAAGGTGCCATCAGATTATGGTTTCTTCTGAGGCCTCACTCCTTGGCTTACAGATGGTCACCTTCTCTTCATGTCCTCATATGATCTTTCCTCTGTGTGTTCACCCCCATTGTATCTCTTTTATGTGTCCAAATTTCCCCTTCTTATAAGGACACTGGAGCTCTAACACCCTCATTTTAAGTTAACAACCTCTTTAAGTGCTTTGTCTCCAAATGGTCATTCTGAGCTTAAAGCTTAGAGGTTAGAGCTTCAACATATATAATTTGTAGGGGACACAATTCATTCCATAACAAACATTGAGAAATGCTGGTTGAAATATAATTTTAAAAATATATGTCTAAACTTAGAAGACACATTTTTAAATATATATTTAAAATATATATTTTTATTCTTTCTAAATATTTAAAATAGATGTCTAAACTTAGAAGAAAGATACAGAAATTCCTGTGAGCCAGAGATGGAGATGGAGCTAAAGGCTAAAGGAACTATCTTCCATTTAAGCCATGACTAGTTGGGATACAGGTGTTGAGGAAGGGATGAGACTTAGGTTTGAACATATTTCTGAAGATAGAAGACAAAATATCTGACCCAAAGAGATCCCATAGAAGGTGAAAATATCAATAGTTACTGAGACTTCTGATGAAAGATCAAAAGGTTCAAAGGCTACCACCCCAAGAAAAGGGGCCTGAATAGATTCACAACTTGGCTTGGGAAAAGTGCAAGATGTTTGTTTCTCTTACTGTTTTGAGTGGATTAAAAAAAGATGTTTCTCTTATCCCCTTAGTGAGATTGGAGCCCAAATTTATCCTACCTAAGTGTTACTTCAAGCCCTAGGCTGAGGAAATTGGCATAAAATTTGTTTCTATGAGAATTATATTCATGGGGTGAAAGGAGGAAGAAAATGCCAAATTGTTTGAGAGTAACAGTTCAACAAGCCAGACACGTGGAGGAAAGGAAGTCAAAGTTCCCTTAAAAAACACTGCTTGCTTAAAATGATCCCCCACTGAAAAGTTCCTAAACATACCTGGACATTACCATAAACAACAGGCAGCAGATAATTTATAAGGCTGGCTAGAGGATTAGCAACCACTTGAAATAATAGACAAATCTTCTGAAGGAGACATTTATGTAAGTATAGCTAAAATTATTAAATATTAAAATAAAATTTGGAAGCCAAAAGAAAAGAGTATGGCATTATTTATAAGAATAAGAAATATATGAAAAATAAAAACAAAGTAAAGCTATCAGAATTTCTGAAAGAAGTAAAGAGACTAGAGACTGGACAATATTCAAAGAAATTAGGACTAAAAAAATTTTCAATTTGATTAGCAACATGAATCCTCATATTAAAAAAAAATCATAGGTCCTGAATAGGAAAACAAAAAATAAATCTACATGTAAGCATATTGTGCTGTAATTGCAAAACAACAAAAGTCTTAATAGCAATAGAGGAAAGATTAATATGTTATAAAAAATAAAATCAGCTACCAGAATTCTCAGTAAAATCATTAGTGATCAGAAAAGAGTGAATACCTTCAAAATACTGATAGCAAAATAGTCATACCAGAATTGTCTATTCAGATAAATTAGGTAAATGTGAGCAAAATTAAAGACATTTTTAGAAAAGCAAAAACTCTCACAAAACACATCTCACTAAAGGCTCCAGGTAGCCCAGTGCTGAGAAAGAACCAGTTCAGGGACTCCTGACTGTGAAAGGTCCTAGAACACTGAGATGTCTGGCTCTGGAGTCCTGCCCTCTGTTTGCAGGTAGAGCTGTGGAGGCCCCCACCTGAAAGTGGCTGCAGTTCTGAGCTGTCCACCTCACTGTCCCCCAGCTCACTTGCCTACTCTCCCACTCATTCCTGATTACTCAGAGACGCTCATTTAAGTGAACTACCTTAAAAAGGAAAGGGATGAAATTTTAAGGACAAAGATGACAGAAGTAAATCTAAATAAACATTAAATACAAAACTATTAGCAGTGATTATTAATTTGGACAGAGGATTGAAATCAAGGTAGAAATAAGATTTTGACAGTAATGACTTATAAAGGGAGAAGAATATTCAGTTTTCTAATATTATTATGTTTTTCAAGAGATGGATAGAAACATTGATGCTAGACTATAGAGTAAGTATGTTTGTTTAAATCTTAAGGGTAAGAAATAAAATATAAATATTAATAGAATGCATAACTTCCAAACCAGTAGAAGAAAAAGAGATTAAAGCAAACTTGATAACACAAAAGAAGGCAAAAAATAAAATAAGACAGAAAGAAAAAGTTTAGCAAATTGAATGTGCAAAGAAGATGGCAAGAGAAAATCCAAATTCATTAATACAACAAATAGAAATAAAAGACAATTAAGAAACAACACTGTAGCTTAGACAGTAAAGGAATCTACCTGCAATGTGGAAGACCCAGGTTCGATCCCTGGGTCAGGAAGATCCCCTAGAGAAGGAAATGGCAACCCACTCAAGTATTCTTGCCTAGAGTATTCCATGCACAGAGGAGCCTGGTGGGCTACAGTCTATGGGGTCTCAAAGAGTCAGACATGACTGAGCAACTACACTTTCACTTTCTTTCTTTTTTTTTTTTTTAAGAAACAACTCTATTAAAAAGTGAATCATTGGAAGTCCTAGCTACAGCAATCAGAGAAGAAAAAGAAATAAAAGAAATTCAGATCAGAAAAGAAGTAAAGCTCTCACTATTTGCAGATGACATGATACTATACATAGAAAACTCTAAAGATACTATCAGAAAATTACTAGAGCTAATTAGTGAATTTAGCAAAGTTGCAGGATACAAAATCAATACACTGAAATCACTTGCATTCCTATACACTAACAATGAAAAACCAGAAAGAGAAATTAAGTAATCAATCCCATTCACCATTGCAACAAAAAGATGAAAATATATAGGAATAGATTTACCTAATGGAGACAAAAGAACTGTACACAAAATTATAAAACACTGATGAAAGAAATCAAAGATGACATAAGCAGATGGAGAGATATCCCATGTTCCTGGGTAGGAAGAATCAATATTGTGAAAATGATTATACTACAAAATGCAATCTACAGGTTCAATGTGATCAAATTACCAATGGCATTTTTCACAGAGCTAGAACAAGAAATTTCACAATTCATATAGAAACACAAAAGACCATGAATAGCTGAAGCAGTCTTGAGAAAGAATAATAGAGCTGGAGGAATCAACCTTCCTGACTTTAGATTATACTACAAAGCTACAGTCATCAAGACAGTGTGGAACTGGCACAACAAAGAGAAATATAGACCAATGGAACAAGTTTAGAAAGCCCAGAAATAAGCCCATGTACCTATGGGTACCTAATTTTTGACAAAGGAGGCAAGAATATACAATGGGGCAAAGACAGCCTTTTCAATAAGTGGTGCTGGGAAAAGTGGACAGCTACATGTAAAAGAATGAAATTAGAACACTTCCTAACACCATACAGAAAGATAAACTCAAAATGGATTAAAGACCTAAATGTAAGACCAGAAACTATAAAACTCTTAGAGGAAAACAGGCAGAACATTTAATGACATAAATCAAAACAAGATCCTCTATGACCTACCCCCTAGTGTAACAGAAATAAAAACAAAAGTAAACAAGTGGGACCTGACAAAACTTAAAAGCTTTTGCACAGCAAAGGAAACTATAAGCAAGGTGAAAAGACAATCCTCAGAATGGGAGAAAATAATAGCAAATGAAACAACTGGCAAAGGATTAATTTCCAAAATATGCAAGCAGCTCATACAACTCAATGCCAGAAAAACAAACAACCCAATGAAAAGTGGGTAAAAGACCTAAATAGACATCTCTCCAAGTAAGACATACAGAAGGCTGACAAACACATGAATAGATGCTCAACATCACTCATTATTAGAGAAATGCAAATCAAAACCTCAATGAGACATCACTTCACACTAGTCAGAATGGCCATCATCAAAAAGCCTACAAACAATAAATGCTGGAGAGGGTGTGAAGAAAAGCGAACCCTCTTGCACTGTTGGTGGGAATGTAAATTGATACAGCCAATATAGAGGACAGTATGGAGATTCCTTGAAAAATTAGGAATAAAACCACCATATGACCCAGCAATCCCACTCATAGGCAAATACCCTGAGGAAATCAAAATTAAAAACTACACATGTATCCCATTGTTCATTGCAGCACTATTTACAATAACTAGAAAATAGAAGCAACTCAGATGTCCATTGACAGATGAATGGATAAAGAAATTGTGATACATATACACAATGGAATATTACTGTTGCTGCTGCTGCTAAGTCGCTTCAGTCGTGTCCGACTCTGTGTGACCCCATAGATGGCAGCCTACCAGGCTCTGCTTTCCCTGGGATTCTCCAGGCAAGAACACTGGAGTGGGTTGCCATTTCCTTCTCCAATGCATGAAAGTGAAAAGTGAAAGTGAAGTCACTCAGTCGTGTCCAACTCTTAGCGACCCCATGGACGGCAGCCCACCAGGCTCCTCTATCCATGGGATTTTCCAGGCAAGAGTACTGGAGTGGGTTGCCATTGCCTTCTCCTAATGGAATATTACTTAGCCATAAAAAGGAATGCATTTGAGTTAGTTACAATCAGGTGGATGAACCTAGAGCATATTATACTAAGTGAGGTGAGTCAGAAAGAGAAAGATAAGTATCGTATACTTACACATATATACAGAATCTAGAAAGAAGGTACTGAAGAATTTGTTTTCAGGGCAGCAATGGAGAAACAGACATAGACAATGGATTTATGGACATGGAGAGAGGGGAGGAGAGGGTGAGATGTATGGAGAGAGTAACATGGAAACTTACATTACCATATGTAAAATAGATAGCCAATGGGAATTTGCTGTATGCCTCAGGAAACTCAAACAGGGGCTTTGTATCAACCTAGAGGGGTGGGATGGGGAGGGAGATGAGAGGGAGGTTCAAGAGGGAGGGGATATATGTGCACCTGTGGCTGATTCATGTTGAGGTTTGACGAAAACAACAAAATTCTGTAAAGGAATTATCCTTCAATTAAAAAATAAATAATTTTTTTAAAAAAGTACATCAAAGATGTTAACAGACACATCACTAAAGAAGATGTACACAAAACAAGTAAGCATTTGGAAAGATGCTCCACATAATATGTCACTAGGGAAATGCAATTAAAACACTAAGATATCTATCAGGATGGCCAAAATCCTGAACTGTGGTGAGATTGTGGAGCAACAGGAACTCTCATTCATTGGTGGTAGAAATGCAAAATGGTACATCCACTTTGGAAAATGGTTTGGCAGTTTCTTATTAAACTAAATAAACTCTTAAACCTTAGCACCCAGCAACTGTGCTCTTCAGTATTTACTCAAAGGAATTTAAACTCAAGTCCATACAAAAACCTGTACTTGGATGCTTAGAGCAGCTTTACTTATAATTGCCCAAACTTGGAGACAACTAAAATGTTACCTTCAGGTGAACAGATAAATAAACTGTGATATTTCAGACAGTCAAATATTATTCAGTACCGTAAAGAAATGAGCTATCAAGCTATAAAGAGGCATGAAGGAAACTTCAGTTCAGTTCAGTCACTCAGTCATGTCCAACTCTTTGCGACCCCATGAATCGCAGCATGCCAAGCCTCCCTGTCCATCACCAACTCCCGGAGTTTACTCAAACTCATGTCCATTGAGTCGGTGATGCCATCCAGCCATCTCATCCCCTGTCGTCCCCTTCTCCTCCTCTGTCGTCCCCTTCTCCTCCTGCCCCTAATCCCTCCCAGCATCAGGGGCTTTCCCAATGAGTCAACCCTTTGCATGAGGTGGCCAAAGTATTGGAGTTTCAGCTTCAGCATCAGTCCTTCCAATGAACACCCAGGACTGATCTCCTTTAGGAGGGACTGGTTGGATCTCCTTACAGTCCAAGGGACTCTCAAGAGTCTTCTCTAACACCACAGTTCAAAAGCATCAATTATTCAGCACTTAGTTTTCTTCACAGTCCAACTCTCACATCCATAAATGACCATTGGAAAAGCCATAGCCTTGACTACACAGACGTTTGTTGGCAAAGTAATGTCTCTGCTTTTTAATATGCTGTCTAGGTTGATCATAACTTTCCTTCCAAGGAGTAAACATCTTTTAATTTCATGGCTGCAGTCACCATCTGCAGTGATTTTGGAGCCCACCACCAAAATAAAGTCTGACACTGTTTCCACTGTTTCCCATTTATTTGTCATGAAGTGATGGGAACAGATGCCATGATCTTAGTTTTCTGAATGTTGAGCTTTAAGCCAACTTTTTCACTCTCGTCTTTCACTTTCATCAAGAGACTTTTTAGTTCCTCTTCACTTTCTGCCATAAGGGTGGTGTCATCTGCATATCTGAGGTTATTGATATTTCTCCCGGCAATCTTGATTCCGGCTTGTGCTTCTTCCAGCCCAGCGTTTCTCATGATGTACTCTACATAGAAATTAAATGAGCAGGGTGACAATATACAGCCTTGACATACTCCTTTTCCTATTTGGAACCAGTCTGTTGTTCCATGTCCAGTTCTAACTGTTGCTTTCTGACCTGCATACAGGTTTTTCAAAAAGCAAGTCAAGTGGTCTGGTATTCCCATCTCTTTCAGAATTTTCAACAGTTTATTGTGATCCACACAGTCAAAGGCTTTGGCATAGTCAACAAAGCAGAAATAGATGTTTTTATGGAACTCTTTTGCTTTTTTGATGATCCAGCGGATGTTGGCAATTTGATCTCTCGTTCCTCTCCCTTTCCTAAATCCAGCTTGAACATCTGGAAGTTCACAGTTCATGTATTGCTGAAGCCTGGCTTGGAGAATTTTGAGCATTATTTTACTAGCGTGTGAGGTGAGTGCAATTGTGCAAGAGTTTGAGCATTCTTTGGCATTGCCTTTCTTAGGGATTGGAATGAAAACTGACCTTTTCCAGTCCTATGGCCACTGCTGAGCGTTCCAAATTTGCTGGCATATTGAGTGCATCACTTTCACAGCATCATCTTTCAGGATTTGAAATAGCTCAACTGGAATTCCATCACCTCCACTAGCTTTGTTCGTAGTGATGCTTTCTAAGGCCCACTTGACTTCACATTCCAGGATGTCTGGCTCTAGGTGAGTGATCACAGCATCGTGATTATCTGCGTCATGAAGATCTTTTTTGTACAGTTCGTCCGTGTATTCTTGTCACCTCTTTTTAATATCTTCTGCTTCTATTATGTCCATACCATTTCTGTCCTTTATCGAACCCATCTTTGCATAAAACTTAAATGTGTATTACTGATAGAAGTCAACCTGAAAATGCTGCTTACTGTGTGATTCCAACCCTATGACATTCTGGAAAAGGCATAACTATGGAGATCAGTGGCTTCCAGGCATTAGAAAGAGGTCAAGTTAATAAGTAGAACATAGAGAATGTTTAGGGCAGTGGAATTGTTTCTTTTGATAATGATGCATAAACAAGAATATGCTCTAAAATGTACATACCACTCTGGCAGGGGGAGGTTGACAATGAAGGAAGCTCTGCATGTGTGTAATGGTAGGGGATGTGTGGGAAATCACTGTACCTTCCACTCAATTGTGCTATGAACTTAAAACTGCTCTAAAAAATGAGATCTGATTTTAAAAAGGACATAAGACAGTTTCAAAAAAATTTTGCTTTTATGATCTTCATGAGAGAAATGAGGACATAAGGACATGCAAGACTCTGAGACAAAAGGACACAGAAAAGCTGAAAGCAAAAGGATGGAGAATGTATATGAGGGAAATATGAATAAAAGGAGTTGATTTAGCTATGATAATATCACACAAATCAGACTGTAAGGCAGAGAGCATTGTTATGAAAGGAAGACAGTTACTATACAATGATTAAAAGAACAGTTCACCAAGAAACTCGAATAGCCCTAAAACTGCATATACCTCACAAATGGCCTCAAAATATACAAAGTAAAAGTTTATTGCACTTTGATAATAAAATTCACAATATTAGTTGAGGGGCATTTTAGCATGGGCTTCCCTGGTGGTTCAGGCTGTAAAGAATCTGCCTGCAATGAAGGATACCTGAGTTCGATCCCTGGGTCAGAAAGATCCCCTGGAGAAGGGAATGGCTACCCACTCTAACGTTCTTGCCTGGGGAATTCCATGGACAGAGGAGCCTGGCAGGCTACAGTCCATGGCACTGCAGAGTCAGATATGACTGAGTGACTAACACTTTCACTTTTAGCATGATTCTCATATTGTGTGCTAGACCACAATAAAATGGTAATTAATAAAATGGTAAAATTATACATAATTTGACAAGAAGATTGGAACTTCCCTGGTGGTCCAAAGGCTAAGACTCCACACTCCCAAAGCATGGGACCCAGGTTTGATCCCTGGTCAGGGAACTAGATCCCACATGCCACAACTGAGTTCTCCTGCCAAGAGAAAGACCCAGCATAGCTAAATAAATAAATAATAATAATATATATATTTTAAAGGTTATTGCACTTTGATAAAAAAAAATCTACAGTTTTAGCTGAGGAACATTTTTGGCAAAGTTATCATATTGTGTGCTCGACCCACACGGTTTAAAAAGAATGGTAAAATTATGTATGATTTGACAAGAAAATAAACAAGCTTGATATAGTAGGTACATAAAATTGTGTTCTTTCCAAATTAAAGAATACTCCTTTTTTAAGCACATTTGGGATATGTTTGAATGTTAGCTCCATATTAAGCACATAGGTAGATTGCAACAAATGCTAAGATTAAATATCAAATTTGTATACACCAGGTTATTTGCAATGCAAAAAACAGAAATAAATTAAGAAAAAGAAAAATAAAGAAGTATTAGAGAATTAGAAATTAAAATATTTTCTAGGTTGAAGAAAAAGTAATGGACAATAAAAGTTAAGTCGGTATTAAAACTTGCAAAATGAAGTTAAATTGATTCTTTCAGTGAAATTCAGAGCCTTTTATGCATACATTAGAGAAGAAAAAAGTGTGAATAAACTAATCAGTTGATTTAAGAAGTGAACAAAGTAAAAAAGAAATTAAGCTGAAATAAAGGAGGAAAAAGTAATGAGACAAATAGATTAAATAAAATAAAAAAATATAAGGGCAACAAATAGTAATAAAAATCTATTTCTTCCAATGAAATAGACTAACCTCTAGAAAAATTTATCAAAGAAAATATAGAATATAAAAATAAATAATGCTAGAAATGAAGTCATAACTATTGGTGCAGTAGAATTTTAAGAGACATCCACTTTATGCCAATACACTTGAAAAAGTTAATGTTTTAGAAAGTAGAATTTACTAAATATAATTTAATCAGAAATAGAAAACCAAAGGGCTATAATGATTATGCATAAAAATACTTTAAAAATCTATCCTAACTGACACATGTAACATTTGGGCCAGAATACGTTCCAAGCATAATCTTCCAAGCCATCAAAGAACATGTAACTCCTATTTCATATAAATTGTTCTGGAGCAGAATGTAAGTCAAAGTCAAAATAGGACGTATGCCAAGAATGCAAGGGTATTTTGAAATTAGAAAACCTAAATGTTATTTACCACATCAAGAGATTAAAAGAGGAAAAAAAAGTGACCATCTCAGAAATATAGAGAAGGCATTTGATAAAATTCAACACCAATTCATAATTTTTTGAAAACACACTTTAGCAAACTAAGAATAGAAAAGAGATTCCTTACTCTGATAAAGTGCATCTACTAAATATATAAATTTATCATTCTATTGAACAATAAAAGTGACTATTTCTCTTTAAATTTAGAAACAAGGCAAAGATGCCTACTATCCTTATTGTCAACTAGGACTATGTTGGAAGACTAGCTAGTATGAAGAACGAATTGATTAAGTTAAGAATTGAGTAAATTAAGAAATAATTGATAAAAACACATATTGGAATGAAAGAAAGAAAACTGCTACTTTTGTGGCAAACCATACTATGAGATGTCTGAAAATGAGTCTAACAAAAGGGACATAGGCACTTCATGAACAAATTATAACGCCTCATTGAGTAAATAAAGAGAGGAATAATGTTGGAAGGTGGGAAGAGTTCAAAATAATAAAAATTACAATTCTCCCCAAATTGTCTGATCAATTAATCACATCCCAATCAAAATCTCCATAAGTTTTTTCAATGGATCCAACTAGTATATTCTGGAATTCATATGGAAGTATGAAACTCCAATATTAGCCAAGTCAATTTTGACCGTGAAAGGGAAGAGAAAGGGTGAAACTCTTTCTACCAGAACAACAAAGACAATGAATGATAAATTTCCCGACTGCAGAATTTAGTAAAAAGGCAGAGGGAAGGTTAAACCATGGTTCATGTTGCTGCCAAGTCCACACTCTTACACACGATGTCCTCCAAGGACATATAAGTTATAACTTAAAGTCATTTCTGGAACTGATAAAATGGGGAGTGTGCATGTGAAAGAATAGTGAGGAATAATGGATTTATTTATAAGAAAGACCAAACTGATTAACTTGATTATGGACCACACTGAATATACATTATGAATAATTATCAAGAGTGTAGAATTCTAAAAGCCTTTAAATAATAATATATACTTTCTATTGTCTATAAAGATACAGAATATGGGTAAAGTTACAATAAGTATGTTAAAAATACATATATAAGTAACTCTTAAAAGCAGAGTTGATAGCTTTTTATATGCAATAGAAAATATGTACATTTGGAAGAACCTAGGTCGTTTATCATTTTATGAATGATACTGAGAATTATGGTAAATATGTGAAGAGAAGCACGTGATTCCATCTAACTTGGTTTTTTAATGGGTAAATAGGATATGAGATCTCACTGCTCAGGACACCTGAGTGGACTTGAGTCTGAATTTTTCTTAAAGTCAGCTGGAATTAGAATGTGCATATATTTAAGCTTGACATTCATCTTGTTTCTGCCAACTAGTATTTTTTTTAAGATCTGCTAAACATCCAACACTATAATTCTCTGTAGACTATTAAAAGAAATATAATTCATGGACCCTCCCTACCCTCATATTCTTTGTATTTCAATTAAAGAGATATGGTTCAGAACCATATTAAGATATGGCTCAGATACCAATTAAAAAGGTATCAGGGGTTGAGAAATGTAAATCTGATGAAATTTTATGAAAGAGAACGCACAACAGAAATATAAGCAGGGAAGAATTTATACATTCTGTTTGGGGTTGATATTAAGTATATTTTTCCTCATCTTTAATATTACCTAAAAATAGCTTGCTTAGGACTCCAGAAATCGGATATTGTTACTGGCAGGGTCTTCTGTTCACCTCGGGAGAGCAGAAGGGGATCAGGTTTCTATTTGGAGAGGAGGATTCAACTGAAAAAACACAGAATGCAGCAGAGAGAGATGTCCTAATTTATGAGCTTAATGAATGGTTGCATTTGATTACCTGTAGTTTTACATAATGGAGTTAACTGACCACATGATTGCAGAGAGAAGCTGCTTGAAAGAGTACAGTGAAAACAACTAATAGCTTGCAGATAATACAGAGGTGATGTGACAAAATTAAGGGGTGGGGGAAAGACTAAAAATGCAGAAATAATGTTCCATGGCCTGGCCTATTGTCTATGATTATCCTGCTTGCAAAGATAAATTCTTTACTGAGCATCAGTAGGGTCACTCACCACAGAAGAGCAGGAAGAACTGGATTGCTAAGCCTGGAAGTTTTGGCAGAAACCCAGCCTGAGAGATATAACCCACTTGCAACTAGCAGGAGGAGTTTGGTAGGTAGGCACGCTTAATTCCTTTGCATCTTGTTATCCTTTGCTGCTGCTGCTGCTACTAAGTCACTTCAGTCATGTCTGACTCTGTGTGACCCCATGGATTGCAGCCTACCAGGCTCCTCCTTCCATGGGATTTTCCAGGCAAGAGTACTGGAGTGGGGTGCCATTGCCTTCTCCATGTTACCCTTTGCTTTTGCTTAAAAAAAAAAAAAAAGTAATTATCATAATCTTGTTTCATGTGGCATCTGAAGTTGGATGTTTCCGAGGGTGAGGAACATTTCAGTTCAGTTCAGTCACTCAGTTGTGTTCAACTCTTTGCGACCCCATGGACCACAGCATGCCAGGCCTCCCAGTCCATCACCAACTCCTGGAGTTTACTCAAACTCATTGAGTTTGTCCATTGAGTCGGTGATGCCATCCAACCATCTCATCCTCTGTCATCCTCTTCTCCTCCTGCCTTCAATCTTTCCCAGCATCAGGGTCTTTTCAAATGAGTCAGCCCTTCGTATCAGGTGGCAAAAGTATTGGAGTTTCAGCTTCAACATCAATCCTTCCAGTGAACACTTAGGACTAATCTTTAGGATGGACTGGTTGGATCTACTTGCTGTCCAAGGGACTCTTAAGAGTCTTCTCCAACACCACAGTTCAAAAGCATCAATTCTTCAGGGCTCAGCTTTCTTTATGGTTCAACTCTCACATCCATACATGACTACTGGAAAAACCATAGCCTTGGCGACACAGACCTTTGTTGGCAAAGTAATGTCTCTGCTTTTTAATATGCTGTCTAGGTTGGTCATAATTTTCCTTCCAAGGAGTAAGCATCTTCTAATTTCATGGCTGTAGTCACCATCTGCAGTGATTTTGGAGCCCCCAAAAATAAAGCCTGTTACTTTTTCCACTATTTCTCCATCTACTTGTCATAAAGTGATGGGACTGGATGCCATGCTCTTAGTTTTCTGAATGTTGAGCTTTAAGCCAACTTTTTCACTCTCCTCTTTCACTTTCATCAAGAGGCTCTTTAGTTCTTCTTCGCTTTGTGCCATTATGGTGGTGTCATCTGCATATCTGAGGTTATTGATGTTTCTCCCAGCAATCTTGATTCCAGCTTGTGCTTCATCCAGCCCAGTGTTTCTCATGATGTACTCCAAGGGACTCTCAAGAGTCTTCTCCAAACACAAGAGAAGAGGGAACTAATAATGACATAAAGCAAGATCCACTGTCCATCAATCATGGCCTCAGTCACTGCCCCAAGGTGGCAGAACCCAGAACTCTCTGCTGCCTGCAGTTCAGTCTTGGCCCCTCTCTGACTCTTCTGCTTTTCACACACAAGGAGACTTTTATGATGAACAGTGTAACCCTTCAGGCTGTAATAGTTGTGTATCACAGGAAATGACAAAATATTTGGGGGTCATATTCTAACAGAGAGTGATGAATGACTTAGTGTCACTGTCAGAATAACAGATGGTTCAGATAGTTTATGAGTGAATGTGTTTTCAGCTGGAGGCTGGAGTGGAAGATGTGGGGAGGGTATGTGACAGGAAGAAGAGAGGGAACAATAAGATATTATGTCCACTTTAGGAGCCCTTGATCTAGTTTAGTCATAAACTGGAGGACTTTAGGATATTGGCTAGACTACCATCAGGCACACAATAAATATTGTTTGCTGAGAAATAAAACTCATATATTTTTTGTCTTCAGTTTCTAAGTTTATAAAAACTTTGGGGGCTCTTTTTCTCTGCTTCCATGTAGAGCTTTACATCACTAGAATTCCTTAGAGCTTTCCATCCAGGTACTTCTAATGGCTGTATGTGGCCCACATCCCCTGAACAGAAGGGTGTGGGTCTGTGTGTTGCTTGGAGTAGCTTGGCATAGAGAAGACAGTTTTGGAAGCTTCATGTTTTATCTTAAAAGCAGAAGCAAATTTTGTCCTCTTCTCCTTAAAATATATGTCTGTATGTGTGTGTATTTGATGAAAATAATCTCTTCCTTCTTCAAATAGGTAAAGTTGATGTTCGAGAAATAGATGCCATGTTTATGCATTGGCTTCTAGAACACTACGCTACCATATACCTTTATTACCATTTGAAAAGACAGTCAGTCGGGACATTTTCCCCCTAATAATGAAAAGACAATTACATTTGTTGTCTGATTATTTGGTAGAGCTTAAGTTTGGAAACCTTGATATCCTATATGAATTCTGAAAACCAACCCATACATAATTCCGAACTGTTAGTAAGTAGTGAGATGAAACAATACTTGAGGTTCTTTTCTTTTCTCTCTCCCATATATCCTAATCTCCAAAGCCCTGCTCAGTTTGTTCAGCTAGTCTGATGTGCACCAGATCAGGCTCCACTGTGGGCAAATTTCCCTGGCCAACCTCCCTTGGTATGCAGAGTCACCTTACCCAAATATCTGTGGCTTCCTCATAGAAGTCCAGTCATCACAAGTCTGTGTAGTACAGATTTATGCGATAGCTTGACAGCTTTGTGATGACAGCACTCTCCTAATCGTCAGGGAAAAGGTTGGTAAACTCATTTGCAACAATTAACAGCTAATCAGGGGATAGTTAATATTAATGTGTTATTCTGGTCCAGAATTTTTTTTTCCCTTCCCTTGGGATTTCTCCAGGGATTTCTCAGAGGCCTGATTGCTGCTCTCCTGTTGATCCTTCAGTCACTTGCTGTCTTTTTGCCTTACTAGCTAGAACAAGAACAAAGGAGTACTTCTTCATGGTCTAATCAAACAGCACCCTGAGCCCCTCTCTTGGTATTGAGCTAAGAGTTTTTATATTCTGCTTTTAGCTACTAGTTCCTGGGGTGGGAAGGAGGAAATTGACTCACCTTTTCCAACTGACTCAGGATTTCAGCTGGGACCCTGAAAAGGCATGCTCCATCACCTTATCTACCCAACTGCTGTGGGAAAACTCACTTTGTAATGCAGTCAGCAATGGAACTGTTTTTCAGGATAATAGCCATCCTAAGGGGTAGAAATGGATATTCCTTCCTGAGAATTAGACAGCCCACAAAATGGGTGATAATAACAACTGTTATATGTAGAAATCCCTACAGCTTAAAAGGTGTTATTTTGTTTTTTCACTTGACTATCATAATAGCCCAATGAGATATGTGTAGAAAATAAAAATGGGTACCATTATTATTAAATACAGATTAGAGAAAGAAAGAGGAGTAGTAGATATCTAGTATTAATATATCATCCTGAAATGATCCAACCATTGTTCTTGTCATGCCCATGCATATTATTGTTGCCTTTATTTTTTAATTTATTTTTTATTGAAGTATAGTTGAATTGCAATGTTGCATTAATTACTGCTGGACAGTAAATTGACTCAGTTATACATATGTATATATTCTTTTTCATATTCTTTTCCATGATGGCTTATTACAGGATGTAAATACAGTTACCTGTGCTATACAGTGTGTGTTGGTCGCTCAGTCGTGTCCAACTCCTTGCAACCCCATGGACTGTAGCCCACCAGGCTCCTCTGTCCATGGAATTCTCCAGGCAAGGATACTGGAGTGGGTTGCCATTTCCTCCTCCAGTGCTATACAGTAAGACTTCATTATTTATCCATTCCATATATACCAGTTTGTATCTGCTAATCCCAAACTCCCAATCCAAACCTCTCCCAACCTCCCTCCTCCTTGGCAAACATCAATCTCTTCTCTAGGTCCCTGATTCTGTTTCATAGATAGATTCATTTGTGTCATATTTTAGATTTCACATATAAGTGATATCATATGGTATTTGCTTTTCTCATTCTGACATACTCCACTTTGTATGATGATCTCTAGCTGCATCCATGTTGCTGCAAATGACATTATTTCATTCTTTTTTGTGGATGAGTTGTATTCCATGGTTTATATGTACTGCTGCTGCTGCTAAGTCACTTCAGTCATGTCTGACTCTGTGCGACCCCATAGACAGCAGCCCACCAGGCTCCCCCATCCCTGGGATTATATGTACTACATCTTCTTTATCCATTCATCTGTCAGTGGACACTTAGGTTGTTTGCATGTGTTAGCTATTGCGAATCCTGCTGCTGTGAACACAGTGCTCAGTTGCTCAGTTGTGTCCGACTCTTTGTGATCCCATAGACTGTAGCCCGCCAGGCTCCTCTGTCCATGGGATTTTTTTCAGGCAAGAATACTGGAGTTGGTTGCCATTTCCACCTTCAAGGGATCTTCCCAACCCAGGGGTCAAACCCTCAACTCTTGTGTCTCTTGCATTGCAGGCAGATTCTTTACAATTGAGCCATCAAACAGAAGTGCATGTATCTTTTTTAATTATAGTTTTGTCTGGATCTAGGCCTAAGAGTAGGATTGCTGGTTCATATGGCTACTCAATTTTTAGTTTTTTTGAGGAAAGTGCATATTGTTTTTCACAGTGGCTGCACCAACTTACATTCCCACCAGAAGTGTAGGAGGGTTCTCTTTTCTAGGACAGTTGCCTTTAAATCTACAAAGAGATGTACATCTACTCCTGTCTTCTTGAGGCAGGAGGCAGATGGGCCTCCCAACCCAGGATAAAGTGATCGGAGATTCATTCCCTGTGAATCAAAAATCCAAGATGAGAATAGCAGGACAACTAAGGGAGAAGGCTGGGTCCTGCCCTGACCACACATTTCTTTTCCCAAAATCAAGAGACTGCCTAACCACACATGCACAGAAAAGGCTCCTTGCAGACTAAAGTGGGGGTTAAGTCAAAGGATATTCTACCCAGATACCTTTTTGGTAAAATCCATCTTGGCTAAGAGATGTGTGTACTCACATAGGAGGATCCTGAGATATACCAAATATGGACTGTGAGCCAGGCAAATCAAGATTGGCCAAAGGAAACCCAGAAGAAATACCCCATAAAAGAAATTCAAACCATCAAAAGGGTGTGACTCAGTGACTCACTCTTTCCCTAAGTCTGCCAATGTTTCTTTCCACATGCACTGTATTCTTTTTCCTCTTAATAAATACCTTACTTGTTTTACCACTTTCCATCTTTGTGGGAATTCTTTTCTGCAAAGCCAAAGGGCCAGAGCCCTTGTCACTGACCACTGGTCTGGTGACTAGGATCTGGTGCTCTCACTCCTGTGACCCATCCCAGTCTCTGGCTGGGAACCCAAGCTCCACTCCAAAATGTTGCAGGCAGAGGCCACCTGAGATCATTCTGGAGTTCAGTTCCACCTCTGACTACAGCATGGGTCTTAGATCAGTGCAAAGGACGGATAGTTTTTGAACTTTTTCAACCTACCCGGTCTCTTCTCACATGGAAAGACACTTCCTAGCGTTAACTCTCAAATTCTGAAAACTGACATGTCTTTTTTAAGCCAGACCAGAACTGCCTTTGGCTATGGTCCCACACTTCACACAGTGTCCGGCCTGCCATATGCTAGCCTGTGTCACTGTTTAGCAAAAGAGGATGCTGAATGGATCTGGTTGTTTCGAACTTTCTACTCACTTGGCCCTGGACTTCCCATCTGTTTCTGAGTATAGTTCTTGGTTCTGACTCAAATTCTGACAGTAGGACATGGTAGAAGACTCACCCTCACTGGGCTGTGATTCAACATTACATGCCCAATGCTTCCTTCTTATTGGGAAGTTATCATTCAATTCAGTAACTCAATGCATTGAAGTATCTTGAGTAATATGAGAAGAATTATGTTTTAGTTGATAGTGGTCTTAGAGTTAGGAGAACTCTATTACAGCCAAAGCTATATGTCCCAAATAGTGTTTCTTTTTCCCTTCAGATCTCTCCACCATCCTTCACCTTGCCCTTTGTTCCAGAATGGCTCACGAGTATGGAATTCATTAATGGGTTTCTATATTCTCAAGCTTACAGTTGGGCTTAACCACTGGAAGTACCTCAAGTGGCTATAGGAAAGTGATGTTGGGGCATTTATTGCTCTGCATCCCTCTCTGAGCTTGCTTTGGGACAAGTAAGTCCCTTCACTGAAGGTCCTTGTTCTTCTCAAGGCAGCCTTCATTATAGCCCTCATCTACCCGTTTCTGGTAAAACTCCTGTCCTTATTCTTTGCAGCCTAGAAATGGTAATGGTTTTTCATGTACTACTAGCCTTGAGACACTGCATTACAATCCATGGTTTCTCTACATCACATCCACATAATCCCTGTATAAGTTAACTCTCTTTGAATTATCCTAATTGGATTTTCCCATCTGTTTTCTGTTGACATTCTGAGAGAAACACTGTGATTTCAGGCAAGTCACTTCATAGGACTAGTTACCTCAAATGTAGTATGAGAGGTGTCAAGCAGGTTCCATGCCCTCCAGCTTTAAATCTGTTTGACAATGCAGGGATTGCAAAAGAAATGTCTTCTTCCAGTCTCATTGAGGAGATAATGCATATACCTATGAAATGCAGAATAAAAGTAAGTGTA